>NW_007733411.1:81364-91102 GCF_000696425.1 Galeopterus variegatus | reverse complement strand
ATTTATTTATTTATTTATTTATTTATTTATTTATTTATTTATTTATTTATTTATTTATTTATAGCTCCCACAAATAAGTGAGAACATGTAGTATTTCTCTTTCCGTGCCTGACTTGTTTCACTTAATATAATTTTCTCTAAGTCCATCCATGTTGTTGTGAATGGTAGTATTTTGTTCTTTTTTATAGCAGAGTAGTATTCCATTGTGTAGATACACCACACTAAAATAGGGCACTTTGGAGTTGACTCTCAGATCTCCTCTCTTCTCCCCTGAAGATCCTCATGTGACAGCTATTTTGCCCCAAACCCAGGGGGAAAGAAATGTGACACAGAGAAACATGAAAAAATATGAACAAACAGGCCTTGCTGAAGTTTTCCCCATTTTAGCACCATTATATCATACCCCTTTTTGTCTAATCATGGTTCTCCACAACTATCCAATTCTTTCATCAAGTTTATTATAAAAACAGACAATTTTCCCTGAGTCTCTGGGTCTTCATTTCCTTATGAAAGTTCCCATGTCATGTAAAGCTTTGGTTAAGTAAACTGTTAAGCTTTACTCTTGTTAATCTGTCTTTTGTTATAGAATTGTTGGCCATAAACCTTGCGATGGGTGAGGAAAAGATACTACTCTCTCTCCCCTACAACTGGTGGTCATTCATTTTTTTTTCCCAATTCTTCCCTAGGATTTTAAAAGTTGGGATTGAGCAACTTTAAGGTGGTGTCTCTCTGAGCATCTTCAGTGGCAAGACAAAGTGTAAATTTTAAGTACATTTTCTTCTCCAGACAGAAAGTCATTCTGAAGCGTGAGTGACAAAAATACTGGACAGGTAGAGAGAAGTAGAGACAAGTGATTAAGAGTGCTGGTAAAAATCACATCTCTGGACATCCTTTTTCTTTCCCTTCCCATATTTTGATAATTTCATAAGGTCTCTGGGATACTTCCAATAAGCTTCCCTTTGTGTTTAATGTTATTTTCTTGCAATCAATAGTCCTTAAAAATAGAACAGAAAAGCCCGGATGACACTTGTTATAGTTAATTTTAAGTGTCAGCTTGATTGGATTGAGGGATCCCTAGATGTCTGGGGAAGCATTGTTTCTGGATGTGTGTGTGAGGTTATTAGAGGATATTGGTGTGTGAGCGGGAGGACTGAGCTGGGAAGATCCACCCTCAGTGTGGGTGAAAACCATCCAATTGGCTGAGGGCTTCAATTTTGTCTCTTTGGAATGAAACATGCTTCTTTTCCTGCCCTTGAACATCAGAACTCTAGAATTTTCAGCCTTTGGACTCTGGAACTAGTACCAGTGGCCTCCCAGGAATCTCAAGCCTTCAACCTCCAACTGAGAGTTACACCATCAGCTTCCTTGATTCTCAGGACTTCCAACTTGGACTTAGACATGCTACCAGCTTCTCTGGTTCTCCAGCTTGCAGATGGCCTATAATGGGACTTCTCAGCCTCTGTAAAAATGAGAGCCAATTCCCCTAAAAAATCCCCTCTCATATATCTATTGTCATCTATTTATATCTCTATCTATCCATATATCCTATTGATTCTGTCTCTCTGGAGAACCCTAATACAACACCATTAATAAAACATTATTTGGTGTGTTTACTTATGAAATGATTCCTAGAAAAAGAAAAATATTCCTATGACAAGGCCTGACCTTAAAGCTTTTTACTAGCATACTGATAGAGTTGTCATTAGTACCATTTAAAGCCCCTCGATAGGTTGGAAATCCCCTATTTTTTCCCCAAGTAATTCAACAATAAAAACATACTAATTGAAGGAAAGATTGATCTAATTAGGGTAAATTGCCCACACCTGGATGGAGCAGCCGGCATCTAGTATGGCAATGTAATAGTGTTGCAGCTTAAAAACAAACAAACAAATAAACAAACACCTACATGGATTGAAGTGAGAAGAGAGACAGTTCCCAGCAATAAAGTTTGGCTCTTCCTAAAGATAGGGTGGGGATGTGAGGCTAGGCCAGAAAATAATATGTCTACTAGAGTTGTGTAATACCATTTGTGGATGAGATCAAAATGGTAAAAGTGTGTGTGTTGCCACAAAGTCTAAGAAAAGGAGATCAAGGATCCTTCAACATAAACATATATTTTACTTTGATAATTGTGTTCCCAACAACACAGAAAACACGTAAAATGCAAAGCTGTGATATGAATTAAAAAAATTTCTTCTCCACCAAAGCTGGGTAAAACAAACTAATGAGCAAATAAACCCCCCACCTAACTATAACAAAAAGAAAAAAAATAGTGTTTTTAAAATTTTCTAAAATCTATGACTTATTTAAATGTTCTATTGAATTAAAAGAAGTAAATAGAACAAATGAGCAGTATTGCTCCTATAGAATGCTTTTCAACTTTTATTCTAAAGCAAGTACTCAAAAACAAATCCAGAGATGCAATTAATCATATTCAAAGTCAGACAGCATAACCACAAGATGACCCTATTTTATTTTTTCTTTTTCCTCCATAGTCTTGATTATGCAGTGACAACTTACCACAAGTACAATAAGATGTTTTGAATATTGTTACCATGCACACACTTGTAATGCTTTAATTCTTTTAATAAGTTCAAAAGACTTCTCATAACAGACAAGAAAATACAAGTTAGTCTTTACAGCTTTACAACTGAGAAAGTTAATGAGGCACTTATGAAAAAATAGCATTTAAAGCATATTATTCTGAATTCTCATAGATGCAAAAAGTATCTGTCACAGATTTCCAGTATCTTGAAAGTGTTTCATAATTATCAGGAAAGCATATCATTACATTTTAGGCCTAATGGCAAATTGACATATGCCTAATGCTGCCCATGATACTTTAAACAGAGTAAACAGAACACACTTATTAAAATTAATTAATATATCACAATTATCTTTATGAAGGCACAGTGGGTCATAATCAAGCATAGTGCACCTATCAGATTACAGCTATATGATTATAAGTTGTTCTTTAGATGTAGGAAAAATGACTACAAGGTGATAGTGACAAAGTATGACACACTTATGCCATGAAATATTAATAGGAACTCATTGCACTTATTGCTCAATGACATCTAAATGGCAATCAGATTTCAGACCTTGAGTGCTTTCAGTACATTTCCACTAAAAAAAAAAAAAAAAAAAAAGTCCAGTGAAGTTTAAAGAATGTCAGCCAGCAGGACTTTCAAACACATAATTTACTATTTTGTTGGCTGCTTATAAATGGATACTAATAAACTTCTGGCTGAATACAAGCTCATAAGTGCGGGATCAAAAGTGGAAAGGACACCATAAGATGATAAATGTACCACTTTATGCTACTAATTTTCCTTTAAATAATTTCAGTGAGAGCAAAGAAACATGTAGCTATAGTGTTAACATGTTAATGGAAATTTTGACATTCTGCTTGTGCAAAGCAAGGTTTTTTGTAGTGGGTTAGAAATCTTGATTCTCCTTTGATCTTAGAATAGGATTTTTAGGTACTGCATGAATGAAACAAAAGTCTCATTGAGTAGGGGACAAGAGTCCACAGATAAGTTTGGCAAAAGCCATCTAATCAATTCTAATCATTGTTTAGGGATGGGATTGTGTACTTTGACTGTTTTACAGGCTGCTGGTTTGATTCCAGCTTGAATGACTACTGACTATGTAACCTACTGATTATTCTTAAGATATGCTAAGAAAACTGCTGGAATGCTGTTTAAATATGCTAAAGAAATCGCTGTAGTAAGTATGTAGAAAAGAAAATGTTTCCTACGGACAAGCTGTTTGTTGGTGAATTGACCTAGCTTTTTACAAATTACATTCTGGACTGTTGCGTTGTTAATTTACTGCTGTTACTAGTTTTACACTGCCTGTTTTTATGTCCTTTTTTGATGATTGAATCAACTGATTCTTCCTGTGAAACTTCCTTGTCTTGTCAATAGAAAGAAAGGCTGATTTTGAATCGAAGCTGCTCTCCTGATGGGTGGCAGTCCCTCCAGGCCTCATTGATGGTACTTTGAGTGAATTATTTCTTTCTCTTTTTTCTGTCTTGGTTACACAGAGGAAAGTGTAACAGTTTTTATAGAGAAAGAATCTTTGAAAATATAATCATCCATACTTCTGTAACAATGCAGGATCAGCAATATTAAGATTGCTGCTTAGGTGGGATTGACTTCAATGGGTAATATATTTTCATAGCTATATTCATTACTATTTGCCATCTTAATATATTCCTAAACCTCAAGTAGGTTATCAACAGTCACAAACATGAAGATATTTTCTTTTTGTACTTTGATAGAAATAACTATTAATATTTTTGTTCATGATAATTATTCACATTTTTGAAATACAAAAACAGTATATATGTACATGAGGGTACTTCAAAAAGCTCATGGAAAAATAGAATTAAAAGATAATACAAATCTTTTCATGAACTTTTTGAAGTACATATATATAAGCTTATATGTATATATGAGATTATTTTGGTACTAATTTCACGAATAAATTTTAATTAAGTAATAAAATTAGTATTTTTTTTAGTATTTTATTTATTACACCAAAAATAGTTTTGGCAATGTTGATTTAAATAAAAATTTGAAGATGTTAACTAAAAATCTTAATTGAGTAAATTTCCATGTGATGTCATTATGATAAAAGAAAACAAAGACAAAGTATATTTATTCATTTTTATAAATTAATTATAAACTGATGTTTACCCAATTGTACAGAAAAGAAACTAAAGACAATGATTTAAAATAAATTTTGCTTTAAATAATTCAATAACATTTAGAAATTCTGGTGTTTGTCCTGGCCTTAGACATTGTTCACAGATATCTGTGCGCTTGCCATAATCAATTTCTAAGCCTCATCTATCATCTCCAGATTAATATGTCTAGCTATCTACTAAAAATGTGCAATTAGATATCTAATGGCAATCTCAAACTTAACTCATGCAATTTGAGCTCTTGGTTTTCCCTTTAAGTCTTCTCTTCCTACTGTCCTCCCCTTCTCAGTAAATGGCAATGCAATTATTTGACCTGCTCAGACCAAAAACCTTTAATTCATTTTCATTAGTTAGAAACTGAGCTAAGATACAAGAGAGATCTGATTACTGAAGTTTAAACAAAGAAGGATTATTTTTCCAATATAACAAATATTTTGGATATAGGCAACTGCTCTAATTAGTTTAAGGGATGCAGGTATGTCTATTACAAACATCTTGGCCTCTAACTCCATATTCTAGGTAGCAGAAAGGAAGAAAAGACAAGTGCAATAAGGTCCACATCCTAGCCAAGTCAACTCCTATCAAGGTGCTTTCCCAAAAGATAGACCCAGCAATTTTAACTTTGCATTTTCTTGGCCACCTCCTTTTGAAAGAAAAGATGGGAAATGTAGTTTTCCTTCTCCTTCTTTTCTTTCTTCTTTTATAACCTGGGAATAAGGCCACCTTCAAAATTAAGGAGATTTTGTTATTAAAGAAGAAGGAAAATCTCTTCCTCATTATCCTTGATGCCTTTCTTTCTCTTATGCCCTACTTTCAGTCCATAAGAAAATCCCGTCTTCTCTTCCATAAAAAAATGTGTCTGAAATTTGACTACTTTTCACTACTTCAACTGTTGCAGACTTGTTCCAAGCCATTATCTCTTACATGCATTATGACAATATCCTCTAATTAGTCTATCTTTGCCACCACCTGCACTATGAACTATTTTCAGTAGTGCAGCCATATTGATCATTCAAAAAATGTCTTGTCATACCACTGCATTGCTCAAAATTTTCCAGTGGTTTTCTATCTCACTCAAGGAAAAACTGAATATTTTTACAATGGTTTCAAAGGCCTTACTGTAGGACCCTCTATCTTAAGTTCCTACTATACTTTCCCTAACTCTCTTTCATAGTTAGAAAAGAACAGTAGGTATGGTACAAGGGGAGTGTCCTTCATGGAAGGAGACAAGAAAAACATTACATGGGCATAAGGAGATGGAAATTCTTAAAGTAGAAAAGACTAGGACCCCTGGGCATTGGGCATATGGACAGATAGAATGATGAGAATGGAAGTATGAGCACAAAAAACAAAATGGGTTTCTACATCGCTTCTTATTTGGAACTCTGGGAGAACATATCATTACAGTGTATGACATGCCAGCAAGAGATAAGTACAGTAGAGTTCAATTAGAGGTATTTCATGTTTAGGTATAAAGAGTACCTGAGTTGATTCCTTTCTCAGTTTCATACTGTTCCAGTGGGCTATGGGAGAGAACCAGGAGTTTTTGCATGCCATGATGGAAAATGTAAAAGTGGAAAGAGAACTAATTGCCCAAATAGGCCTGGGCTTAAAACAAAGAAGGTTCAAAGTCTATGGTCCTTATGAATAGAGGCCATGTGATAGAGTTTGGATCTGTTGTCCCCCCAAAGCTCATGTGGAAATCTGATCCCCAGTGTGACAGTGTTGGAAGCTGTATGAGTCATGGGGGCAGATCCCTTTGAATGGGTTAATGCTCTCCATAGGTGGGGGGATTAATGAGTGAGTTCTCACTTTATTAGTTCCAATGAGAGCTGGTTGTTTAAAAGAACCTGGCATCACCTCTCTCTCTCTCTCTTGCTTTCTCTCACCATGTGATCTGTTTGTACTTGTTGGCTTTCTGCCAATTTCTGCCATGAGTAGAAGCAGCCTGAGGCCCATACCAGATGCAGCTGTCCCAGAATAGTAAGTCAAATAAACCTCTGTAATTTATAAATTACCCAGTCTCAGGTATTCTGTTATAGCAACACAAAATGGACTAAAACAGAAAATTGGTACCATAAGTGGGGGGTTTCTATACAAATACCTAAAAATGTGGATGCAGCTTTGGAACTGGGTGTTAGGTAAAGGTTGGAGGAGTTTGGAGGACTTAGAAGAAGACAAAAAGATAAGAGAATGTTTGAAACATTTTAGAGATTGGTTAAATGGTTGTGACCAGAATGCTGATAGAAATGTGGACAGTAAAGGCCATGTGGATGATGAGGTCTCAAATAGAAATGAGGAACTTATCAGGAATTGGACAAAAGAAAACCCTTGCTACACCATAGCAAGGAATTTGACTGCATTGTGTCCATGCCCTTGAACTTTGTGGAAGGTGGTACATAAGAGTTATGAACCAGAATGTTTGGCAGAAGAAATTTTCAAGCAGCAAATCATTAAGGAAGCTTCACGGTTACTTTTAACAGCCTACTCTGTTATGGCAGCAAAGGCATGATGTAAAGCCAGAATTTAAAAGGGAAGCAGAGTGTAAAGATTTGGAAAATTTGCAGCCTGGCCATGTGGTAGAGAAGCAGAGAGTAGGAGAAAAATGCAAGGATGAAGCAGATAAACTGGTTACTAAAGACATTATCTTGGCAGCCCGATGCTAATAACCAAGACAATGGGAAAAAGACCATGAAGGCATTTCAGAAGTCTGGAAGGGTGCCCCTCCCATCAAAGACCCTGAGACCTAGAAGGACTGCGTTGTCCTGGAGGAAAGACCTGGGGCACAGCTGCCCTGGGGAACCTGCTCCCTGCGACCCAGCTGCTTTGGCTGGAGCAGCCCTGCCTCAAGTGTCCTGAAGTGTGGTTCATGCAGCAGCTCTAGAGAGTAGAAGCCTGGAAGCTTGGTCACATCCACGTTGTGTTAAGTCTGCAGGCCAGCAGAACATGAGAGCAGTGGAGTCATGGCAGCCTCCTCTCAGATTCCAGAGGATGTATGGAAAAGCCTTGCAGCCCAGGCAGAGACCTACTGCAAAAGCAGAACCACCACAGATGCAATCTACTAGAGAAATGCTGAGCAGGAAAGTGGGCTTGGAGAGAACCCCCACCAGGGAAAAGTCTACTACAGCCAAAGCAATGGGGCTGCCACCAGGACCCCAAATCTGTAAGGCCACTGGCAACATGCAACACTGGCCTAGAAAAGCCACAGTCGCCAGCACAACTCACTGGGCTGTGCCTGGCAGAGCTGTGGCAGTGAGGCTGCCTGATGCTTTGGGGACCTAGATGCCCCATTGTGCCCAGGATCCAGGAGTTGGAGTCAAGGAAGATTATTTTGGAGTTTTAAGACATAATGTCTGCCCTGATGGGTTTTGGACTTATTTAGGACCTGTTGCACCTTTCTTCTGGCCTATTTCTCCCTTTTGGAATGGGAATGTATACCCAATGTCTGTTCCACCATTGTATCTTGGCAGTAGATAAATTAGGTTTTGATTCTTACAGGTTCACAGATGGAAGAACTTTTGCTTTTGGTCTCAGATGAGACTTTGGACTTTGGGCTTTTAAGTTGGTGCTGGAACAAGCTAAGACTTTTGGGAATGTTGGGATGGAATGATTGTATTTTGTATGTGAGAGTGACATGAGTTTTGGGGGTCCAGGGGTGGAATGATAGAGTTTGGATGTATTGTGCCCCCAAAACTCATGCAGAAATCTGATCCTCAATGTGACAGTGTTGGAAGCTGTTGAGTCATGGGGACATATCCCTTATGAATGGATTAATGTTTTCTCTAGGTGGGGGGATTAAAGAGTGAGTTCTTGCTCTATTAGTTCCAACAAGAGCTGGTTGTTTAAAAGACTCTGGCACCACCCCTCTCTCTTTCTTTCTTCCTCTCACCATGTGATGTGCTTGTAGTCACAGGCTGCCTGCTGCTTTCTGCCATGAGTAGAAGTGGTCTGAGGCCTGCACCAGATGCAGCTGTCCCAGAATCGTAAGCCAAATAAATTATGTTTTTTATAAATTACCCAGTCTCAGGTATTCTGTTATAGCAACACAAAATGGCCTAAAACACCATGGCTGGGTCCAGAGATGTCAGAAGTCAATGTTAATACATGTCCAAATCTCAGGCAGGCTCAGTTGCTTCAAAGCAGATAAGTCAGGGACAGAGGACAGATCCACAGGCCTAGTGTGATAAGAGACATTAGCAGAGGTTGGTGATGTCCCATTGGACAGTAAGTACATGAATAAGTCATCACTCCCCTGATGTCTTGAAATTCCTCCTGCACCCAGGTACAAGCACAAACAAGAATATAGGGGCATCACTCTGACAAATGCTTGTATACTGTACTGCAAAGGATTTTTAATTTACTCACTAGAACTCAAATGTGTAGAAATATAACTTTCTATATTTCCTTTATAAATAATGGCATAGATGGCCCATGACAAAATGAAAAAAGTAAAGTGAAGAGGAAGTTTGCCTTTTGGAATAACATCTTTCTGCACCATTTGACCCTCTTTCAGTACTCAGGATTTCAAGGACAAAGAAGCAATGCTTCTGGTTAATAAAAGAAAAATTATATTGCTCGTTAAGGAGCTGAATATGTTAAGCCTCTAGGGAACACATATCTTTTAATATGAGGGACATTTGTAAAGGGTACTAGCTTATCTAAAGTAAGTCACTAGGTAATTTCAGTATTTCATTATACAAGTAAAATATATTTAGTAAAGGAGCTCTGTATTGACACAATTCTCATCCAACCATGTAAGGCTACCTTCTCTGCCTGCTCTGCCTATGTATAAAACCCGTTCCTAAAGGCAGGATAACATACTTGCTACTAATCTTCAAAGGAAACAGAAGACCCATTCAGCTGGAAATTTGAAGAGATTTTAATGAAGAAACTATTCCCAGTATTATGGCAGGATTAAGAGAACCAATGAGGGGGCCGGCCCGGTGGCGCACTGGATAGTGCGCCGCTTGGGAAGCACAGCGGTGCTCCCGCCCGAGGGTTCGGATCCCACATACAGACCGGTTCCC
>NW_007733411.1:66527-81354 GCF_000696425.1 Galeopterus variegatus | reverse complement strand
CCCCGGTCCGGTACGGGGGCAACACTGAGGGTTGCAATCCGTTGCCGGACACGGAAAAAAGACAAAAAAAAAAAAAAAAAGAGAACCAATGAGGCAGATTGAGGTGTCTGGCAATTAGCAACAGGAGGAAGCAATTGGCACTATTAGTTCTGAAGGGACAAAAAGGAAGTAATGGTGGTCTTGAGACATTGTTAGAACTGGAGTCATGGAACAGGGACTACCAAAAAAGAGCTGGAGTTAGTCAGCTAACTCTAGCTCTTGTGACAGGGACCCTTTTGTCAGTAAAAATATATGGATCACTCCTCAGAATACTAATTTTATTTATTTACTTACTTTATTTTTTAATTTTTATTGAATCATAATTGATTATACATATTTTGGGGATTCAATGTTGAGATATGTTGATCAAATCAATATTACTAGCATATATATTGTTACAGATCATACTTATTCTTTATGCCCCTTGCCCAATCTCTCCCCATCTCCCTCCCCCTCCCCCCCAACTGCTCTAGATTTCTTCTCTCCTTCTGAAAGAGTTATGGTTTCTCTGTTGATTTGTTGCCTAGATGATCTGTCCAATGCTGAGAGGTGTGTTTAGGTCCCCCAGTATTATCGTAGAGCAGATGCTTCTTCTGTCACTGTGGAATTGGCTTTGTGGAGAGATACATCTTCTTTCCTTTGGTCTCTGCTGGTGACTCTCTTTAAGTCAGTGCACTCCAGTGGCTGGCAGACCCTCTGCATGCTGGTTGTGGCATCTAACTGCTTTTGTGCCAGCCACATGGAGGGGATGTTTTTGGCATGCTCCTTGGTGCTGGCGGTGTGCCTGGTTGTGTGTGGGGGGTCAAGTCCCTGACTCTATACCTCAGGACCCCGGGTGGGGCCTGAGGCACTGGCAGTGTGCCTGGCTGTGGGAGGAGTGTCTGTCCCCAGTTTCATGCCTCAGGTCCCTGGGTCAGCCCTAAGGTGCTGGCCATGTGCCTATGCCAGAACTAATTTTTTGTCCTTTGCTTACTTCTAAAATGGGGGGACTTCTTGTGAGGACCAGTACTTGAGCTGTGTGTTTTACTTAAATTGCTGCTTTGCTGCTGCATCCCTAGAGAAGGCTTTTTGTGCAGCTCAGGTTGTAATGGTTGACTTTTTAGGTACTTCTGGCTCTTGAGAGACCCAGTGCACCTGGATTGTGTAGAAACTCTGATCTAGGCCGAATCTTTTGATCAAACTGCATCCCATGCAATTGTATATTCCTGACCAGTCTCCTCTGAGTGGTCCTGTGCTGATTGGGGGGTAAATCAGCTGTCCTTGCTGTGTCCAGTGTTCCCCCAGTGGACCCATCTCTCCCACCACCCATGCTGCAAACACTTCCCATGGGATGGGCCATGCACCGGTCCCTTGCAATGACTCACCATCCTCTGAGTGACTCTTTTTTTCAGTTGTTGTAGCTCCTCACTCCAATGTGGGTCCACAGAAACCCTATTAGTGGTCTTGCTGACCTGGGGGCCACCAATGACCTCTCCTCCCCTGCCACTTCCAAGCAACTCTATCCGAAGGGCAGAGCTGCAGCTTTTGCCGTCTCCTGCTCCACTCACTCAGAATCTCCAGCCTTAAAGCAGCCATGGCACAAAATGTTTGGAGTGTTTTTTTTCTTTCTCTCATCATGGCTTCTCCCACCTTCATGCACTCTGTAGGTCTCTCCTCCTCTTCCCCTGAGTTCTAGTGGCCCCAGCTTGGCTGTTGTTGCTTTTTTATAGGTGTAAATTGGTTGATTTGTGTGAGAGAGTGATGCTGGGGACTGTGTATTGTGCCATCTTGACTGGAAGCCTCTCAGAATACTAATTTTAAATGCATAAAATAAAATACATAGGATAACAAAGGTAATCAGTTATTTAGAAAGGTGGAGAAAAGATGGGAGGAAAAGACAAAATGGACAATTACCAGCACACCCACCAAATGTTGTGTTATATAAAAATTTTTGTTCCACTGCCTCAGCAAGAACAGAGAGCATAATACAAGTGTAGAGTCAGTTAACATAATAAAGTAATCTCAGAGTTACGAGACAGGTATTTCTGAAGCACAAAGCCATGCTTTCTCCAAATAGTAAGTGCATTGGGTTGACAGGACAATACTCCCTAAATATAATCAAATGCTGATTTTCTAAATTTAGATTCCCCTTGAAATTTTCACAGGGTGGTTAGTTTTTTGGTTTTATCAAGAGTTATAGTTAAGAATCTAGTTGTGAATTAAACAAATTTATTTTGATTATTTATTAAGTTCTTGTCTCCTTTATAAAAATGTTGAAATATGCACATAGATAACCTGTTATTGAATAATCTCTGTATTTCCAGGTTAATTCCAATTATCAATGTCATAATTTTTATATACATTAGTGATTGCATTCAGTTGCATATTATACAAAATGTATGTATCAATGCCCATCAGGGAAGGGGGCTGGTTTTGTTTTTTCCTTAGTTCTGTCTTTGTTGGATATCAGTTTCAATGTTATGATGATTTAATAATAATAAAAATAACAAAAGTAATAAACAATTATTAGGCATCACAGTGTATTAATGTTACCAAAACCCCAAAGATCCATTTGCTCACCACTCAATTGTCAATAATTTAGAGACAAGTGTTGGTGTAAGGAAAGATAGCCTTTAATCAGAAAGCTGGAAACCTGGGGGAATGGTGTACTTATGTCTCGAAGACCACCTCTACCTCTCTCAGGTTTGCCAGGGTTTTACAGGGGTCTGTGGTGGAAAGTTGATTCATGGTGACCAAGCAGGAAAATGCAGACATGCTTGAGTGTTTCAGATAACTGTCAAGGAACTTCCCAAGTGGGAGTTGACCAGTGTTACTTCATTCCCCATTGGTTTTATTCCTGTTATTCTCAAATAAGATCAGGTTAGTAAGCTAGTAAAGAATGGCCATCTGGGTTACTAATTTCCCCTCTAATTATTTGTATATAATGAGAGAGCAAGAGTCCTTTTATTCTGGCAATTGGCTGCAGGATATGTGGTTTGGGTTACAGGAGAGAACAAGTTTTTAAAGTCAAAGGTTAACAAAATGGAGTCACTGCTGTTCAACCTGTTACAAATTCCCCACTATCAGATGTTCATTGCATTTCTATGGAATAAGTGGTGTCAGGTTTGTTCTGACTGCTTCTAGCTGAATCCGGGGACAATGAGGGGATTTGGAATGAAAAGTTTTGACCTTTTTTTTGTTTTTGTCCTTTTTGGAAGACAGAATTCTATATCATACTTTTAGATCAGGGAGTGAGCATTCTATGAGTCAGTCATCCCCAGATTCTCATACAAAGATTGTAGCAACAGTATATGGTACAGCACAGTACAACTCTTAAAAACACTATAATTATCAAAATCATTTGTACCTTTTTATTAAGTTGGTCCTTTTCTTCCAAATCAGGAGGAGCACCAATCACTTAGAGATAAAGTGGGATCAGTCATAGAAACAATATATTGTATATCTTCTAAAGCACATGAAATGTTACCTAAATTATCTGGGATTTATATACAGCATTCAGCTTTAATTATAGCTAAGTTCCACATTGATCTGCAGTTAGCACATCCAAAGCCATTTACTTTCTAGAACAGCTCTTCTCATCAGGCCCTTTTTTGAGTTAAATAAGGCTATTTTATGTATAGTGTGTTTACAGTGTGTTGGTTTAATCTAGCCTAATGTGGGGGTATTATTGGGCCAATGGTCATGAGTATGGCTTCTTTGTTTCCAGCAGAAAGGGGCAGTACAACCTAAGTGCCCAATGGTGGGAGTTAGATAAACATCAAGGTAGGCCTAGCATGCTGGAAAGAGGAAGTAGCCCTTATTTCAAGCAAAAATACACCTACAGCCTGTCAGTAGTGTTGGGTCCATTATAAAAACAAGTTGGAATCATTTGTTTGGCACAGCAAAGGTATACATAATAGAAGCAATAGAAAATGGTTATTAAAACCTGTGATGTCTTGCAGCTAGCATGCTGCATTCATTGATGTAACCACTGGGCTACATCAGTGGCTAGTGCTGTCTCCATCCATCTTACCTTAGCCAATTCACTGGCTTCATCATTGCCCAGACTGGCTAAGGGAAGTGTCTCATGACATGGAAGAGTTACTTCCTTTTCATGTCCTAATTCCCATAACTCTTGCCACATGGCTTGTCCCCACAGGGGTTGGTGGCCTACCATCCACCACTGATATTTCCAAACAGATATCCAAAGGGTAAGACCCTTATATACAGCCCACTCACATTGCTCCAAATGACCTAGCAGTGCTGGAGCCACCTTGGTCAAATCTGCAAGAGAATCAGAGTTTAGTAAGACATCATCTATATATTGAAACATTGTAACCATGCTGGGCCTAGTCCACTTGGCTAGGTCCCCAACTGCTAAACTATGACAGATGGTTGGGGTATGCAGATAGCCTTGGGACAACACTTGAGAAGTCCATTGCCTTCCTTCCCAGGTGAAAGCAAATTGATCTTGGCTATCAGCCAAAATCAGGATAGAAAAAAAAGCATTTGCAAGGTCCAGTACATAATGATAATTTCCTTGCTGAGTCATTAGCTGATCCATTAAGTCATGAACTGAAGGCACAGCTTCATGCAAAGAGGCACTACTTTGTTCAGTTCTTGACAATCCACAGTCATCCTCCAGGTACCATCTGGCTTTTTCACTGGCCATACTGGGGCATTAAAGGGGCTATGTGTGAGATGAATGATACTGACTTTTTCTAACTCCAATATATTGCCACCGATCTCTGCATGTCCTCCCAGTAAGAGATCCTGTTTCAAAGTGACTAAACATCTTGGCTTGGGTAATGCCTGTGGGTCATGTTCAGCATGTCCCTGTGGCACAGGCTTCACTGTCCATATCTGCAACTGGAATTCTTCAACTGTCATTTACAGGTGTTATCCATACAGTACATCTATACCCAAGATGTATTCAGCTACTGGGGATACATACGCATTATGTACTAAGAGGGGTAATCATCCAATACCCAGTGGCAAAGATACAGCTTTGATTTTAATACACTGTCCTCCATAGCCATCAACATTCACTGTGGCCCCTGGAAAGTTATCTGGGTTGCCATATATCAGGCTACATTCGGCACTGGTATCCACCAATGTTAATACTTGCTGTACATTTGTCTCTAACCAATGTATTGCCAGTTCAACATGAGGCCTCTGGGCCTTGTCTACCCACAAAAGGCAAGCACCTCAGCCTGCTCCCTAGCTGAAAGAGAACAATCCATTCACCTCCAGTGAAGTAGCCATAAACTCTTTTAGATTCACTGCGCATTCCTTGTCATTTGCCTCTTTGGGAAGTTTACTACAATGCTGTTTGGGGCACAATTGTTGCCACAAGGTGAATAGGACTGCATTTGGTTGCCAGTCAATTTTTTCCCTATCAACTCCTGCTATAAGCAAGTCAAACCACATCTGCATATGGCTGGTCTTTCTTGGTCCCTTCAGGGCAACAGTGTGAGCATTTTGGAGGACTTAGTCTTCACCATCTTTCAGACCCCCTTTGCTTGTCTCCTTCCCTCTGTTTCACCCAGGCTGGCCATCATGGTCGTCACTTCATGTATAGGATGACCAACATATGGGGCCAGTATGGCCATCCATGAAGCAAAGGACATTGATGGAGCATTTTGCAACACTATATCTCTCATGTTGCCTGTAAAACATTAATCATCCGGGCCATGGGTGTTAACATTAAACATGGACTGTTGCATCCCCAGCTCTTGAATTATTTGAAATGGCTTGGCATATGTTTGCCACTTACTCACAGTTACAGGTAGTTCTCTGGCATTCGTCCACATGGTCTGGATGGCTGCATTCACCCATTCCAACAAGGAATGGTTATCCTGTCACTATGCATAAATGTGGCTATTCTGTAATGGCTGCCACAGGGAGGAGTGTGTGGTGATAGAGGCTAACGTTTGCATCTCACACCATCCACCCCAAGGTCCCACAGCTGCAGCAGCCAGGCAGCCAAGGGCTCTGCCTGTTTTTGCTGAAACTGTTTCCCGAAGTCAACCAACTCAGCTTGAGTGTAAGGGACATAAATAGTAAATTGGGTCACTTGTGGGTTGCCTGCCAGTTGTCCGCCCTGTCCCATGGGCTGTTCATGCTTCAGTTTCTGATGCACAACAGGACATGCCAGGGAAAACAGAGTCTCCCCCAACTCACCATCAGGTTTGTCATCATCCCAGTGTCAAAAGGAGGAATGACCTATTATTGTACTTCAGCCTTGAGAACAAGTATCCATGCTTCTAACAAGTCTGCTTTCTGCTGTAAATCTTGAAGTCATGCCATTTCATGGAGTACCTGGTCCATGTTGTACAGTGAGAAACAACAAGACCCTGGTCAACAGGGAAGCAGCCACCAGGTACCACATACTTGAGAGTAGCCACATTTCCTCCCCGTCATGTGGGGCTTGTGACTCCCTTACCTGCTCAGAATACTGATGACAACTACACCAGTTATTGGGCTGCATCACATACCTCTCTGCCCTGTCCTGTGCAGGTGTGAGTTAGGTATTCTGGTGGCTGATAACAGGATAGACATGCTTTATTCTGATGCAACAAACTCTGCTGGCCAGTGGTTCAGAGCCATTGCCTTTTATACTGAAAGTACACAACAATGGAAATGAGCCACACCACTCTTATACAACTTGTTTCCAACAGATGTGCTGAATCATACCCAGCTGGATATTAGGCGAGGGGGCCTGACTATAATGACTCCATTTTCCTCACACTTGGGCATTTAATTTACATTAAAAATCTCAGCCTAACAAAGGGATTGAGGATTCTGGCAGGTAGAGGAAGCTATGCCTCAGTTTTATATATCCTAGTTGGCATTCTAGAGGTTGGAGAAAAAAAAATGTGCTGTATCTTTCTTGTGACCTCAGACATGGGGACTGTCCATTATGTACTTTTAGTCATTTGAGTATTTAATGTTGAGCAATCATTTGGCTCCCCGTTGTCAATTGCACTTGGGGATCCAGTGGGAAATTAACTATAGGCTCTGATAAATTCAGGGGAGCCTCTGAACATCCTCATTTTTCATTAGACTTTCTCATTTTGCTTTATCAACTGTCTCTTGGATTTTCCTCCTTTTTTTTTTCTTTTTCTTTCTTTCTTTCTTTTTTTTTGTATTGACATCCCTAGCTGGGTATTGTCTTAATGGAAATTGCCCTACCCCATAAAGGGGAACACATGGAGCAAGATGTGTGTCCTCTTGGGTCTTAGAGGGGGGACCATTCCATTGTCTGAGTCATATTGGGGTGAGGTAGAAGCCCCAGCAGATTCTAAATCAACTGGAAAGTTTTGGGGAGGAGGTAGTGAAGGCAAAGTTGTTGTGGGAATAAGCCCTGAGGCTTGTGCAGAATTCTGATTACCACATGGGTTTGGATGTTTAATGTTGCTAGCAAGTTGCACTCCTCATCTTCCTTCTCTTTTGGGAAGTTGTTACCCAAAAGGAGCTCAATATCTCTTTCTTTTTCTTTTTCTGGACCATAAAGTTGTGAGCCTCCCTGTGAGGAGTCTTTATTAGGTAACAACATAAAAGCCTGTACAAAAGGAATTTCATCCCATTTCCTTGACTTATAACAACTCTAATTGAAAGATAGTATGGTCATTAAGGGAACTATTTAGAGGCCAGCATTCTTCCAAGTACAAAATATACATGGACCAAGGAGTATTGTAAAAAAAAAATTCCTTTTGTCATGGGATTATAACTATAACTGAATCATTCAGCTAAAATTATTTTATTTTTAGCTGGGATTGAAAGTGCCCCATCCATGTCTTCTGAGGCAGCAGTGGCACCAAACCCGAGAATGAGAATCAAGAATTTGTCTCCAACTTCCCATTGGAGAGTTTCAATGATTAGTGGGGATACACATCCTTTACAAGATTTTAACTGGATGTAATTATCTATCTGGTGGTCTAAAATATCACAAATAAAGCATGGGGGTCTAGGGGTCCTTTCCCTAAGGGATCAGCAATAGCCAGACATTGAGTGTATAAACACTGTATAATGTTTCTTGGGTTTGAAGTTTCCCTAATGCCAATTATTTTTCTATTTTTTATAACTTGAATCCCACCAGCACTGTGCTGGGTCCTTGTACCCTGGAATTTCACTTCCTTCAATAAACAGAGCTCCTGAAAGAAAAGGTGAAGCACTCAGGGCTGCCCATACTGTTGTAATTATTGTAATTTAACATTCAAGAGCTCACTGAGTGCCCTGAGGAGTTAAAATCTAAGTCTGATATTGTGACCAGGACCCACATCCACGCAAGGGTCATTCTATTGCTTTGTCTAAAAGAAAAAGAAAAGCTTTAATGACTCTGCCAGTGACTGAGATCCCTATTACCCTATTTCTCCTACTTTCCAATGGAAAAGAACAGGACTCTGACTGGCATTCTACTGGCACTTGATAAAACATCAAAACTCTCACGAGACGTACCTGCTACCTCAGGAGGACAAGCTGTACCAGTGTTAGTCTAGCAGACCAGATGACATACAGCAGTTAAAGACCAGGTAGAAAAACCCTGAGTTTTCTTCTACCAAAAATTCAAGACAAAGTTAGAATGAGTAGTCAGAGTGACAATCAGAAACAAACGGGCATTTAGCAAACAAATTCCCCATTCTGGGAAACCACACCACAGTCCTTGACTCCCTTCCTCCCCAGCCAATTTGGTACCACAGAAGACCTGACCTGGCCCAAACAACCCAAAGAAGCATTCAAATGGTGGGACAGGGTGCTTTTGGCGAGCACCTGTAACAGAAATCCCTGACATGACCAACGCCATCTTAGGTAAGCACTACTCCATTCTCATTGTCAGACTAGCCCCTCTGCGTGAGAAACCACTGACCTTCTCATAGAAACAAAAACCGTTGCATAGAAACAGGAACCATACACAATGAAAATTTTTATGCTTGATTGCTTTAATTGCTCACTTTTGGCTTCTGTAACCTAGCTACATAGCTTGCTTTGTGCACTTGGACAAACCCATGTGCCAACAGGATGTGGTTTTTGCCTTTACAAATTCCACCAGACCAAGGCTAGCTGCTGCTCTCCCAAAATACCCAGGGGAGGCAGTTGCTGGCCAGCTAATAAAGACTCTGTTAAAATTCTTAATTAAGTGTTTGGTTCCTTTCCTGGGTGATAACTTCACAACATACCTTGATGTTGTGAAAAGCTTCCTTAGTTTGACCAAATGGCTCCAGTTCCTTTATCAACTGAAAGCAAGCACGGTAGCTGGTACTTCATCTAGGAGGACAGTGAGTGTCCCCAAAGGGAAGAAACCTCCAGCAGCCGCTGGGAAAGTCCCTAAGATCACAGCCAGAGGGTCAGCTAACTACAAGTAACCAGCACATTTGAGCTGTGAAAGCCTTTCTCTTGGCAGCAGCTGAGGGGGCTAGGCCACTTAGATTGTGTAATATTCTGGCTGGCTCATGAGGTTTGTTGCTTATACCACAAAGGTTACTTTGCTCATTGCTCAATAGCCAGTAATTGAGAGACAAGTGTTTGTTGTTAGGAAAGGTAGCCTTTAATCAGGAAGCTGGCAGCCTGGGGAAATGGTGGACATGTGTCTCAGAGACCACCACCATCTCTCCCAGGCTTACCAAAGGGTTTCATAGGGGTCTATGGTAAAAAATTGATTTATGGTGACCAAGTGGGGATGTGTAGATATGTTTGACTGTTTCAGATAATCATCAAAGAACTTCCCAGGTGGGCGCTGACCAGGGTCATATTTCATTCTCCATGGGTACAGTTCATTATTCTCAAATAAGATCAGGTTAGTAAGCTAGGAAGAATGGCCATCTGGGTTAATAATTTACCCTCTAACTATTTTTATATAATGTGAGGGCAAAAGTCTTTGTATTCTGGCTATTGGCTGCAAGCTATGTGGTTTGGGTTACAGGAGAGAACAAGTTTTTAAAGTCAAAGGTTAACAAAACGAAGTCACTCCTGTTCAGGCTGTTACACTAAGCATGTTATGCTCATTATGTCACTTAATCTTCATTCATAAAAATAATTATTTAATTTTCCATTTTTTTATAGTTAGAAATAAACAGCTCCAGAATTATTTATTTATTTTTTATTTTTTTTCACAAAGGGTCTTTAATTTGATTCTCTTCCAGATTACTCCATTTATACCACCACTTTCGGGAAAAGGCTGTTTATTTTGTCTGAAGCAATGTCTAATGTAATGGGGTTGTTTTTAAGTATGAAAGGTTTGCTATAAAATATTCTTTCATTTGGTAGTATTTGCCAAAGCAAAGATGGATGTTGCTTTTTAAATTTTAATTTATCAATATACAATATAGTTGATTTTGATGTACCCTTAATAATTCCTCCTTTGCTTCCATCCCTCTTCCCCTCTTCTCATCATCTCATCAACATCAAGTCTGTTTACTTGTCTTAACAAGTTTAAAGAATTGTTGTAATTGTTGTGTCTTATTCTGCCCCCCACCCCACTCATTTGTACATTTACTTATTTATTTTTATTAGCTCCTACAAATAAGTGAGAACATGTGGTATTTCTCTTTCTGTGCCTGGCTTATTTCACTTAGTATAATTTTCTCAAAGTCCACCCATGTTGTTGTGAATGATAGTATCTCATTTTTTTTTTTTTTTTTTTTTGTGAGAGTAGTATTCCATTGTGTAGATATACCACATTTTCCATATCCACTCATCCAATGATGAGCATTTAGGCTGGGTGCAACTCCTAGCTATTGTAAATAGTGCTGCAATAAACATGGAAGTACAGGTATCCTTCTGACATAATGATTTCCATTCCTCTGGGTATATACCCAGCAGTGGGATACCAGGGTCATATGATAGATCCATCTGCAGTTGCTTGAGGAACCTCCATAACAATTTCCATAAAGGCTGCACCATTTCGCAGTCCCACCAACAGTGTAGGAAGGTTCCTTTTTCTCTGCTCCTTGCCAGCATTTGTAATTCTCAGTCTTCTGGATATTAGCTATCCTAATGTGAGTGAGATGGTATCTCAAAGTGGTTTTGATTTGCATTTCCTGAATGCTGAGTGATGTTGAGCATTTTTTCATGTGTCTGTTGGCCATTTGTATATCTTCCTTTGAGAAATGACTGTTCAACTCCTTTGCTCATTTAATTGGGTTACTTGTTTTTTTTTGCTGTAAAGTTGTTTGAGTTCCTTGTATATTCTGGTTATTAATCCTTTGTCAGATGTATATTTTGCAAATATTTTCTCCTATTCTGTTGGTTGTCTTTTCATTCTGCTATTTGTTTCTTGTGCTGTGCAGAAGCTTTTTAGCTTGATATAATACTATTTGTTTATTTTTCCTTTCACTACTTGTGCTTTTGGTATCATATTCATAAAGTCTGTATCCAGTCCTACTTCCTGGAGTGTTTCCCCTATGTTTTCTTTAAGGAGTTTTATTATTTCAGAACTTATATTTAATTCTTTAATCCATTTTGAGCTGATTTTGGTGTATGGTGAGAGGTATGGGTCTACTTTCATTCTCCTACATATGAATGCCCACTTTTCCCAGCACCATTTACTGAAGAGGCAGTCTCTTCCCCAGTGTGTAGTCTTTTTTTTTTTTTTTTTTTTTTTTTTTAAAAGATGACCGGTAAGGGGATCTCAACCCTTGGCTTGGTGTTGTCAGCACCACGCTCAGCCAGTGAGCAAACCGGCCATCCCTATATAGGATCCGAACCCGCGGCCTTGGTGTTATCAGCACCGCACTCTCCCGAGTGAGCCACGGGCCGGCCCAGTCTTGGTGCCTTTGTCAAAGATCAGATGGCTGTAAGTGCATGCATTGATTTCTGTATTCTCCATTCTGTTCAATGGCCCATGTGTCTGTTTTTATGCCAGTACCATGCTGTTTTGGTTACTACAGATATGTAGTATAGTTTAAAGTTGGTTAGTGTTATGCCTCCAGGTTTATTTTTATTTTTTTTTTTGCTCAGGATTTCTCTGGCTATTCATGGCCTTTTGTTTTTCCACATGAATGTTAGGATTCTTTTCTTTTTTTTCAATTCTGAGAAAAAATGTCATTGGAATTTTGATGGGGATCACATTGAATCTGCAGATCACTTTGCATAGTATGGACATTTTCACAATGTTAATTCTTCCAATCGAAGAGCATGGGATATCTTTCGATCTTCTTGTGTCTCTACTTTCTCTCAACAGTGGTTTGTAGTTCTCATCATAGAGATTTTTCACATCCTTAGTTAAATTTATTCATAGGTATTTTATTTTTTTGGTGGGTGTTATAAATGGACTAGATTTTTTTATTTCTTTTTCTGCCAGTTCATTGTTGATGTATAGAAATGTTACTGATTTTTGCATGCTGATTTTGATTTTGTATCCTGCAACTTTGCTGAAATCATTTATTAACTCTAAGAGTTCTATATATAGCATCATATCATCTGCCAACAGAGACAGTTTGACTTCATCTTTTCCAATCCAATAAAGGGAAGGATGCCCTTTATTTCCTTCTCTTCCCTGATTGCTCTGGCTAGTGTTTCCAACACTATGTTGAGTAGGAGTGGTGAGAGTGGGCATCCTTGTCTTGTTTCTGTTCTTAAGGGAAAATCTTTCAAGTTTTCCCAGGTCAGTATGATGTTCGCAGTGGGTGTGTCATATATGGCTTTAACTGTATTGAGATACTTTCTTTCTATTCTTAATTTATAGAAAGTCTTTATGATGAATGAATTTTTAATTTTCTCAAGTGCTTTGTTCAGTATCTATGGATATGATTATATGTTTTTTGTGTTTGGTTTTACTGATGTGGTGTATTACATTTATTGATTTGCATGTGTTGAATCAACCCTGTGTTTTAGTCCGTTTTGTGTTGCTATAACAAAATACCTGAGACTGGGTAATTTATAAAGGAAAGAGGTTTATTTGGCTTATGATTCTGGGACAGCTGCATCTCGCATGGGCCTCAGGCTGCTTCTATTCATGGTGGAAAAGTGGCAGGCAGCTGGTGGGTACAAGCAGATCACATGGTGAGAGAGGAAGCCAGAGAGAGAGTGAAGGTGCCAGAGTCTTTTTAAGCAATGAGATCTTGTGGGAACTAATAGAGCAAGAACTCACTCATTAATCCTCCCTCCCCCAAGGAGAGCATTAATCCACTCATGAGGGATCTGCCCCCATGACACAATCAGTTTCCAACACTGCCGCATTGGGGATCAAATTTCCACATGAGTTTTGGAAGGGACAACACATCCAAACTTCACCATTCTGCCTGTGGCCCCCCAAAACTCATTTTCCTGTCATATACAAAATACAATCATCCTATCCCAAGAGTCCCAAACTCTTAGCTTGCTCCAGGACCAACTTAAAAGTCCAAAGTCCAAAGTCTCATCTGAAACCAAAAGCAAAAGTCCTTCCAGCTGTGGACCTTAAAAATAAAACCAAATGTATCTACTGCCAAGATACAATGGTGGAACAGACATTGGGTATACGTTCCCATTCCAAAAGGGAGGAATAGGCCAGAAGAAAGGAGAAACAGGCCCCAAACAAGTCTATAACCAAGCAGGGCAGATGTTATATCTTAAAACTCCAAAATCATGTTCTTTGACTCCAAGTCCTGCATCCTGGTCATAATGGGGCATCTGGGCCCCCAAAACCTTGGGCACCCTTGCTCCCACAGCTCTGCCAGGGTTAGATTTGCCTCCTTTTCCAGGCCAGCGTTACACATTACCAGTGGCCCTGCAGTTCTGGGGTCCTGGTGGTAGCCCTGCTGCCTTGGCTCTATTAGACATTTCCATGGGCTCTCTGTGGGGGATCTGACTCCACATTACTACTTGGCATTGCTCTAGTAGATGGCCTCTGTGGTGGCTCCGCCCCTGTGGCAGGTCTCTGCCTGGGTCCCCAGGCTTTTCCAAACATCTTCTGGAATCTGGGTGGAGGCTGCCACACCTGCATTGCTCTCCTGTCCTGCCGGCCTGCAGACAACACCAGGCAGACGCCACCAAGGATTCAGGCCTCTACTCTCCAAGGCTGCTGCATGAACCACACTTGGGGCTGCTCCAGCCAGAGCAGCTGGGACACGGGGAGCAGGATCCTGTACCCAGCCGAGCCCTATGTCTGTCCTCTGGGACAACTCAGTCCTTCTAGGCCTCAGGGCCTGTGCTGGGTGGGGCACCCTTCCAGACTTCTCAAATGCCTTTAGGGCATTTTTTTCATTGTCCTGGTTCTTATCATCTGGCTGCCTCCCCACCAAGATTATGTCTTTAGCAAAGAGTTTATCTGCTTCACCCTTGCATTTTTCTCCTGCTCTCCATTTCTTCTTCTCATGGCCAGGCTGCAAATTTTCCAAATCTTTATACTTTTCTTCCATTTTAAATTCTGGCTTTATATCATGCCTTTGCTGCCATAACTCAGAGTAGGCTGTTAGAAGCCATGCAGCCTTCTTAATGCTTTGCTGCTTAGAAATTTCTTTGGCCAAATGCTCTAGTTCACAACTCTTAAGTTCCAACTTCCACAAAGTCCAAGGGCATGGACACAATGCAGTCAGGTTCCTTGCTATGGTGTAGCAAGGGTTATCTTTTGTCCAATTCCCAATAAGTTCCTCATTCCTATCTGAGACATCATCATCCACATGGCCTTTACTGTCCACATTTTCTATCAGCATTTTGCTTGCCACCACATGAGTCTCTAAGACATTCCAAACTTTCCCTCGTCTTTCTGTCTTCTTCAAAGTCCACCAAACTCCTCCAACCTTTACCCATTACCCAGCTCCAAAGATGCTTCCACTCTTTCAGGTATCTGTATAGCATCACCCCACTCCTCGGTACCAATTTTCTGTTT
>NW_007733411.1:0-65880 GCF_000696425.1 Galeopterus variegatus | reverse complement strand
AGATCACATGGCTAGAGGAAGCAAGAGAGAGAAAGAGGAGGTGCCAGGGTTCTTTAAACAATCAGCTCTCATGGGAACTAATAGAGCGAGAATTCACTCATTAATCCTCCCTCCCCCAGGGAGAGCATTAATCCATTCATGAGGGATCCACCCCCATGACTCAATCAGTTTCCCACACTGCCACATTGGGGATCAAATTTCCACATGAGTTTTGGAGGGGACAACACATCCAAACTCCATCACCCTGCATTCCTGGGATGAATCCTACTTGATCATGGTGTATAATTTTATGTATGTGTTGCTATATTCTATTGGCTAGTATTTTATTGAGGATTTTTGCATTTATGGTCATCAAAGATATTGGTGTGTAGTTTTCTTTTTTTACTTTATCTTTGTCTGGTTTTGGTATCAGGGTGATGTTTGCCTCATAGAATGAGTTTGCAAGAATGGCCTCTGTATCAATTGTTTGGAGCAGTTTATAGAGTATTGATATTAATTTTTCTTTAAAGATTTGGTAGAATTCTGCAGTGAAGCCATCCAGTCCTGGGATTTTCTTTGTTGGGAGACTCTGATAACAGGGTCAATCTCTGATTGTTATTGGTCAATTCAGATTTTCTATGTCTTCTTGGCTCAGTCTCAGTAGTTTATGTTTATCCAAAAATTTGTCCATTTCTGTGGAGGGTTTGAAATCTTGATTCTCATTTGATTTCAGAATAGGGCTTTTAGGTAAATGTATATACAGGGCAAAACCCTTGGATAGGAGATCAAAGTCTACAGATAGAGGGTAAAAGCCCATTTAATCAATTCTAATTAAATAATGTTGATTCTCATTTGATTTTTAGAATAGGGTTTTTAGGTTAATACATATAGGTGCAAAAGCCCTTGCATAGGGGGCCATAGCCCAGAGATAACTGGGCCACAGCCCATCTAATCAACTCTAATCACTGTTTAGGTATGGGATTGCATACTTTAATAATTTTAGAGCTAACAGTTGGCTGTCATACTGATACTGTTAAAAGATTTTAAGAATTGCTAAGGGAAAAATGTGAAAAAAAATTTGCTAGTGGCAAGCTATCTATTGCGGGAAACTTTAGAAATAACTGTAGTTGGATTTTTTCATTAGAATGTAACTTTTGCTTAAGGACAGGTTATTCTTTAGATAATAAACCAGTTTGACTAACTTAGCTTTTCACTAATTGAATTTTGGAATGTCACATTGTTAATTTTACTGATGTTACCAGTATCCATTGCTTAAGCTATACTTAGCCATAGATAACTTTTGTAACACTGCCTATGTCCTTATGTCCTTTTGTAATGATTGAATCAGCTGAATTTTCTTGTGAAATTTCCTTGTCTTTACAATAAAAAAGAGAAACTAACTTTGAGTCAGGGCTGCTACACTCAGCTTTCTCCTTCTATCAGAGTTGTTGCTGAAGTGCATTCCCTTCGGGACTCTCGTTGCATACATGGTGCTTTGAGTAATCCTTTTTTTTTGTCTCTGTTACACAGTGGGAACTGTAACACATTTCCTCTATATTTTCAAATTTTTTGGTCTATAGTTGTTTATAGTAATCTCTAATGATTCCTTGTATTTCTGAGGCATCTGTTGTAACATCGCCATTTTCACTTCTAAGTTTTGTTATTTGTGTCATCTCTCTTCTGTTTTTAGTTAGCCTTGCTATTACTTTGTCAATTTTATTTATCTTTTTTAAAAAACAACTTTTTATTTCATTGATCCATTGTACCATTTTTTTTCAGTTTCTATTTCATTTAATTCTGCTCTGATATTAATTATTTCTTTCCATCTACTAAGTTCAGGTTTGGATCGTTCTTGTTTTTCTAATTCTCTAAGATGAAATGTTAGGTTGTTTATTTGACATCTTTCCATTCTTCTGCAGTAAGCATTTAAAGTGATAAATTTCCCCCATAGTACTGCTTTTGCAGTATCTCACAGGTTTTGTTATGATGCATTGTTATTTCTACTAGTCTCGAGAATTTTTTTCATTTTCTGCTTAATTTCTTCTTGGATCCATATGTCATTAAGTAGAATGTTGTATAGTTTCCAGAGTTTTGCTTGTTATTGATTTCTAGTTTTAATCCAATGTGGTCTGAAAAAATACAGGGAATAATTCCAGTATTTTTGAATTTGTTGAGACTTGATTTGTGACCTAACATCTGGTCTATCCTGGAGAATGTTCCATATGCTGATGAGAAGAATGAATATTCTGAGGTTGTTGGATGAAATGTTCTGTATATATCTGCCAAGTCCTATTGCTCTAAGGTGCTGTTTAGATCTTGTGTTTCTCTATTGATTTTTTGCCTAGATGATATGTCCAATGTTGAGACTGGGGTGTTTAGAACCCCTGCTATTATGATATTCTCTACTATCCCTTTCTTTAGGTCTAATAGTGCTTGCTTTATAAATCTGGCTGCTCTAATGTTGGGTGCATATATATGTATGATTGTTATGTTTTCTTGTTGGATAGATCCTTTTATCATTATATAGTGGCCTTCTTTATCTTTTTTTATGGTTTTTGGTATAAAGTCTATGTTATCTGATGTGAGAATAGCTGCTCCAGCTTTTTTTTTATTCTTATTTGCATGGTATATCTTTTTCCATCCTTTCACTCTTATTCTATGTGTGTCTTTACAGGTGATGTGAGTCTCTTGTAGGCAGCATATTGTTGGGTCCATTTTTTAAATCCAGTCAGTCGCTTAGTGTCTTTTGAGTGGGGAATTCAAACCTTTTACATTAAGAGTTATTGTTGAAAGATTGATTTACTACTGATAGTATATTGATTTTTTGTTTGGATGTTTTAAATATTTTTTGTTCCTTTTCTCTGATTTACTGTTTGTCTTCTGTGTTTGTTGGTTTCTTGGAATAGTAGATCAACTTTTTTCTCTCTTTATTGTTTACATTTTATTTTACTGGTAGGTTTTGTTCTTTCTTTAGTACTCATGGTAGTGATGGTTGTTTCTCAGGTACCAGATCCAGTATTCCCTTGAGAATTTCTTGTAAGTCTGGTTGTGTGGTAGTGAGCTCCCACAGTTTTTGCTTTTCTGGAAAATATACTACTTGTCCTTTGTTTCAGAAGGATAGCCTTGATGGGTAAAGTGTTCTTGGTTGGCAATTTTTGTCTTTTAGTATTTTGAGTATATCATCCCATTCTCTTCCGGCATTTAGGCATTCTGATGAAAAGTATGATGTTATTCTGATAGGGGTTCCCTTATATGTGACTTGATGCTTCTCTCTTACAGCTTTTAAGATTCTCTCTTTGTCTGAGGTTTGCCAATTTTACTATAACATGTCTTATAGAGGAACTTTTTGGGTTGAATTTGTTGTGGGATCTCTGAGCTTCCTGAATTTGAAGAACTGTATCTCTCCCTATATCTGTGAATTTTTCTGCTGTTATTTCACTGAATATGTTTTCAATGCCATTTCCTTTTTCCTCTGCCTCTGGAATACCCATGATTCAGATATTTGAGCCCTTAAGGTTGTCTCTTATCTCTCTTAAGTTTTCTTCTATTTTTTAATTTTTTTTTTCTTTTTTTGTTCACCTGTGTTATTTTGAACAAGCCATCTTCAGGGTCAGAAATTCTCTCTTCTGCTTGTTCTAGCATGCCGGTTAAACTTTCTGTTGTGTTTTTATTTTGTTGAATGAATCCTTCAGCTCCACAAGCTCTGCTACTTTCTTTTTCAGGGCATTGATTTTCTTGTACATTTCCTCTTTCAGGTCCTGTATATATTTTATTCAATTTTATTGTGTTGCTTAGCTGAGTCTTCATATATCTTACTGAGTTTCCTTAAAATTGTTGCTCAATATTCCTTGTCAGTCATTTCAAGGACTTCCTATTCTATAGAATCTAGAACTTGAGAGTTATTATATTTCTTTGGTGGTGTCATAGTTTCTTGGTTTTTCACATTTCTTGTATCTCTCCACTGGTGTTTAGTCATTGTGGCAAAGGCTATCACAGTCTATTGGATGCCTATTTACTAACCTGACTGTATAAAAATGTTCTTAGCACACAATCACTGCCTGGGTTTACTAATCAAACTGGATTACTAGAGGTCTTTTTGTCGGGTCCACCGCTGGCGGCCGACCCGTACAGCACTAGCCTCGTTCCTTCTGGTGAGCGAGCGAATGGGCCCGGATTACTCTTTCCCTCCAGTCCCCTTTGGAAGGAGACGGGGGAAGAGAGCCGTGAAGAGAGGTGAGCACACCGCTGGCCCCCCAACCCAGTTAAAGGACACTCAGAGGCAGCGGGGGTTCTGTCAAGGCAGTTCCATTTATTATCACACAAGCACTTGTATTTATAGGCAGATAGGGAGGGGAGGTTTTAACATTCAGCTTAAAGGTCAAGGGCATGCATTCTGTCTCAATACCTAGCTTTACATCTCAATGCCTTTCACGAGCGCAGATTTGGCCAATAAGGGCTTAGGCTAGATTCCTGCAGACACTCCCACCCTACTTCCTCCCGGCGCTGTCTTAGGCTGCCACGTTAATATGCCCTTGTGGGCCCATAATGGTGCTGCTTGTAATGTCACTTAAGGTGGCATTGGTTTTTTAAGGCCTGACACACCCTGGTGTCTGGAGCAATACCCTGGAGTTTTGTTGATGCTTAGCTGCCTGTTGCTGCCTCAGGGCCCAGGGTTTTGTGGCTGGGGCCTCTCTTAGGGGTGGGGACTCACCTGGTGGTGTCCTGGGTCCCACATAGAGGGTGCCAGGTCTCAACACCACTGCTTCTGGGCCCAGGGGTTGGCAGCTGGCACTCACTCAGGGGTGGCTACTCACCTGGTGGTGGCCTGGGTCCATGCCCTATTCTTAAATATACAAAAGCTGCCTTCAAAATTCTCTGGGCCAGATAATTTTCATGGTATAATCCTTTGAATACTTGCTCAATTTTGTACTTAACAGTTATTTGCATAGCTTTTTCATTGCCACTAGAGTCAATTTTTTGGAAATTATTACTTTCCTACAAATTAATCATTTCATTCAAATTTACACAAAATAATATTGCTGAATTATTTTTAGTTTTATTTCCTCTGTTTCTCCAAGTGTTTTGCTGTTACCTTTTGTAGTTCATTGTAATTGTGGGCTTTTCTCTTTATAAATTTTATTATTTCATAAGTGGCTTAGAATAATTTACTAAGTCTATTTACTTTTTCTAATACATTAATATGTTATGCATATTTCTTTAATTTGATTTACTTGTGTTTGGTTATTTTTTTTTTATCTTGAGCAGAATAATACAATTTCTCCTTTCATTTTGTTTAGTGAGGAACTGTTTTAAAAGCTCTTACTTATCTGCTGTGTTTATTCCATAGGCTTGCTGCTCTATGATCATTTTCTGGACACTATTAAGTGCTAATTTTGATTTACTCTTTAACCTAGAAGTTGTTCAAAAAGAGAGCTCCTCTGACCATATGTGGTTGGATATTTTTGTTTGCTTACTGATAACTAAAATAATCATTCCCATCAGTTATATAAGGTGCAAATGCAAAACCCCCTCTTGCATCAATGCAATTACAACTACTTACAATGTTTCATCGGAGAAATGTGCCTCCCTTGCATATGTGCTCACCCTAACAAATACAGTGTTGCACTCCCAGAATGACAGCATGGGAAACTTCACAGAACCACTCCATTGTAAAACATGCCTAGTTAGCAAAAACTGTTAAAAAACAACCACAACAATTTATCTGGAAATTGTCCTAATTAAGAAGAAATATTTATTCAAGAAAATCAACTAAAACTCAGTAAAAAAAAAAAAAAAAAAAAGAGAAAAGCTGTGTTATTTGATACCCTCTCTTTCCCCATATATCCCTAGCTCAGCGTGACAGAAGTTTCATCCTGGGTGGATGTCACCAAGAAGATACATTCCCTTTACTGTTAGATCCAAATCAAGCCTTTCTAAATCTCACCTGGAGGGGCAGGTTACCTAGTATTTCATATCCCCTCCAACTCCAAGTTGAAGGAGTTAAATTCCTGGTGAGTGTGACCAAGAAGTGGGGCTTTGTTCCTACACTCAAGTTCTGCACATGGGATGGGGGCTCTACCCTAAGTGTGGGGATCCAAGAATGCTGGGGCTCCAAATGCCCTTGCCCAAGGTCATTGTAGAGTAAGGTGCCATGCCAGGAGAGGCAAGCCTAAAAGGAAAGGGTCAACCACCCTGCCCAATGCCCAGAGTAGTGGCTCAGAGAGTTTGCCTGGAGGAGAGGCAATCTATATGAAAAAGAGCTCTAGATCTCTCCTCAAAAGAACTCCTTTTATTTGAAACAGAATGTGGGAAATTTCAAGGTTAAGGACATTCTCAATAGCAATGGCTTTTGTTAACTAAGATCAACAGTATAAAACATAGGCCAGATACATCACCAGAGAAAACATGAAAAAATACAGTTAAGAATAGCATTCCTGGGGTCAGAACAGAGTTCAAAGACCGGCCTCAAATGCTATCAGCATCCCCCACCACTTCCACTCCCCCAGCCAACATAATTGGATCAGACTGCTGAGCAATTTTTGCCTCAGGGTATTGCTAAATACAACAGAGAAACCAGCTAACCAGCAATTATTGGAGCCTAACGGTAGGGGTATAATACCAAAGAAGCAGAGAAGTTGACAGAAAAACATATGGAAAGAGACAAAGAGAACTCTGCCAACGTCAGTGCAATCCCAGGATACACACACCTAAGTCTGTGTCTTCCAAGCAGGAACATAAAAGGCTTTCACACTGCAGGGGCAATCAAATTTACTAACATAGCCTAGACAAGTAAAAAAGAAAACAAACAAACAAAAAAGCAAACAATAACAAAAACAAAGCCTGAAGAGGGGAGAAGAAAATTGGTATCCAGAATTGCTATATTACCTATAGTGTCCAATTTTCAATAAAAAAATTGTGATATGCGTAGAAACAGGAATGTGTAAACCATATACAATAGGAACAAAAAGTATGCTATAGAAAGTGTGTGGAAAGAATCAAATTTCAGATATAAACAACAAAGACTTGAAGTAGCCATTATAAACATGTTCAAAGAACTAACAGAAATCATGCTAAAAGAAGCAAAGGAAGGTATGAAGACAATGTCTCAACATGTAGAAGATATCGATAGGAAAAGAGCTGTAAATAAGAACGAAATGGAAATTCTGGACTTAAAAAGTACAATAACCCCCAAAAATGTTTTAGAGAAGATAAAAAGCCTTGAATTGACAGAAAAGAAGCAGCAAACTTAAAGACAGATTGATAAAGATTATGCAACCTGACAAACAGGGAGAAAAAAAAGAATGAAAAAAATAAAAGCAAGAAGTGAAGGAGAAATATAGAGGCTTTTAGACAAACAAAACTTGAGGAAATTTTATGCTAGTAGACCTGCCTTGCAACACATGTTAAATGATGTTTTCCAGAAAGAAGAAAAATCATATGTCAGAAGCTTGGATATACACAAAAAAGAAAGAGAGCCAGAAAAGGAACAACTGAATATAAAATAAATATCTTATTTTTCTTATTCTTAATTGATCTACCAGATGATAGTTTGTTTAAAATGATAGTAACAACAATGTATTTAGTGAGTATAGCTTATGAATAAATAAATTGAATGACAACAATATTATAAGGGATGGAAGGGAGGAATTAGAGATATTTGATTCTAAGGTAATTGCACAGCCTGCAAAGCAGTGTAGTATTATTTGTAAGTGGACACAGGTAATGTGGGAGCCCCAAATCTGTGAGGGCACTCATGTAGTGTTTGCCTATTACAAAGAACTCACCTTGAGGTCCAATGGGTAGAGACATTTGTTTATTAGACTTATGACATGCACCGAGGTGGCCCTTGGTCAGAAAATCTGTGCCTCCAGGGAATACATACACGAGTTATATAGTGAACAGATTAGATCAGGGGTGTAAATCATTTTCAGGCTTATGTGCAGATCCTCAACCAGCTCATATAACTCAGAGTGTGCGGGCAATCTGGCTGAGCAGATAAGTTAATCTACTCACTACTATCCTGGCACCAGAGTACTAGTTCATTTACATAGGGTCCCTGTTCCCTCCAGACTTCTGTATGTTCTTAAAGGGGACGTGCCTTTCCTTGGCCAGGGGTATTCTCTCAGGGGGGAAGGGAAACTGAGATGTATGGGGAGGGGGAAATAGGGTTATGTACAGCATTTACCCAACATGGATTAACTGTAATGTATACTTCAAACTCCAAGGCAGCAACTAAGGGGAGGAAAAAAGAACAGTTGATAAGCTAAGAGAGGAGTTAAAATGGAATCATAGAAAATGCTCAATTAAAATTAATACTGCAAAAGACAGAGTAGAAGACAGAAAAAAAGAATAAGGAAAATGAATAGAAAATAGTAACTAATATGGTAGATATTATTCCAACTATATCAATAATGACTTTAAATGACAGTGGTGTAAATATACCAACTAAAGACAGAGACTATAAAAATGGATTAAAAAACAGAACCCAACTATATGTTGTCTACATAAAATCCACATTAAATATGAACACACAAATAGACTCAAAATAAAGGGATGGATAAATATATACCATGCTACCACTAGTCAAAAGAAAGGTGGAGTAGCCAAATTAATTTCAGACAAAGTATACTCCATACTAAAAAAATAAATATCAGGAATAAAGGCTTCACATATTGATAAAGGTGCCAATTCTCCAAAAAAAGAGACAACAATACCTCTGTGCATGCCCTTAACAAAAGGGCATTAGAATACATGACACAAAAATCAATAGGAGTGCCAGGAGAAATAGTTTAGTTTATTATTATAATTGGAGCCTTCAACAACTCTCTATCTGTAATAGATGCTGGAGGTAGAAAATCACTAAAAACATAGTTAAACTAAATGACACCAATTGGATCTAATTCAAACCTATTGAATATCTCATCCAGAAAGAGCAGAATACACATTCTTCTCAAGCTCACATTGAATATTCACCAAGATAGACCACATTCTTGGATATAAAACATAACATCAATAAAACAATGACATTAAATCTCAAAATATTTGGAGATTAAACAGCATGCTTCAAACTAAGAGTGAAAGCAAAAGTCTCAAAAATAATAAATATTTCAAACTGAAAAAAAAGATACAACTTGTGCAAATAGGTGTAATGCAACAAAAGCAGTGCTTAGAGTGAAATATGTAGCATTGAATGCACGTATTAGAAAAAAAGATCTAAAATCAATGATCTAAACTTTCACTTTAAAGCACTATAAATATGAGCAAATTAAATCCTAAGAAAGCAAAAGAAGAAAAATAATAAAATTTAGATAAATAATTAATAAAATTGAAAACTGTTAAGGTAATAAGTAGAAAAATGAACAAAACAAAAAAAGTGTTTTTTTGAAAAGGTCAATAAAATGTATTAACTTCAACACAGGACTGCTCCCATGAACATTAAAAGAATAGCAAAATAATATTACTAACAATTCTATGCCCACAAAAATTATAAAGTAGGTAAAACAAATGAATGTCTTGAAAGACACAGTCTAACAAAACTCAAAGAAGGCAAAATATCGAATATGAATACACTTATATTTATCAAATAACTGAATCAATAATTAATATATTTTTTTAAAAATAGAAAACACCAGGCCCAGATGGCTTCACCAAATACATATGAAAGAAATTAGATTAATTATTTACCGTCTCTTCCAGATAAAAGAGGTACAAGTAATGCATCCTTACTCATTCTATGATGCCAGCATTACAGTCATACCAAAACCAGGCAAATACCTTAAAAGAAATAAAAACTACACACTGAGATTTCACACAATTGTGGATGTAGAAATATTTAACAAAATATTAGCAAATCAGATTTCACAATATATAAAAATGATGATTCACCACAACCAAATGAAATATATTACAGGTATGCATGTTCATTCAATATTCAAAAAACAATTTATGTAAATTATCTCATCAGCAAACTAAAGAAGCAAAACCATATGATTATATAAATAGATGAAGAAAAAATATTTTATAAAATCTAATACCATTCATGATAAGAAATTCTCAATAAATTGATAGTGGGAAGCTTCTTCAACTTGATAAGGAACAATCATAAAAAACACACAGATAGAGTATCATTTTTTAAAATAGCTTAGTAGTATTCCATTGTGCATACATACCACAGTCTTTTTATTCATTCATCCACTTATGGATATTTAGGTTGATTCCATCACTTAGCTATTGAAAAAAAAAAATGACATCCTATCATTTGCAGCAACATGGATGGAACTGGAAACCATTATGTTAAGTGAAGTAAGTCTGGCACAAAGAGACAAATACCACATGATATCACTCATATATGGAATAAAAAAAAGGAGTTCTCAAATTTAGGGTTTAGAATAATGGCTACTACAGGTAAGAGGGGAGGAAGAAAAGTGATGGACTAATGGGTACAAAACTATGCTATCTATTGTAAAAAGTTTATTGGGTATGTACTAAAACAACATACTGTACTCCACAAATAAGTACAAATAAATGTTAAAATATAAGTAAATAAGTTAATAAAAACACAGACAGTGGCATCAGTATATTAGTCTATTTTCTGTTGCTCATAACAGAATACCTGAAACTGGGAAATTTATAAAAAAATGAAATGTATTTCTTCAGCTTTGGAGGCCAGGAAGTCCAAGGTCCAGGTGACACATGTGTGAGTACCTTCCTCTTAGTGGGATTCTGTACAGAGGCCTGAGGCAACACAGGGTATCACACAAGCATGGCTGGGCAAGAAAGCTTGTTAATGTGATCACTTGCTCTCCTTATAAGGCCACCAGTTCACATCCATGATAATCCATTAAACCATTAGTCCATTACTCCACAGATTTATTAATGTATTCACAGGGTGTAGTCCTCATGACTCAGTCACCTCTTAAAAGACCTACCTTTTAATACTGCCACACTTGAGATCAAGAATTTCCACATGAGATTTGGAGGGGAAAAATATTCAACCCATATTAGTCAGCAAGATGGCAGATTAGGGAGCTCCAGAGCTGCATTCATCCATAAAGAACAAAATAAACAGCAACGTACTGATCAGACTAGCAATTTTTTTGTTTTTCATTTTAATTTTACTATATTTTAAATTTTATTTTTTATTATTATAAGCATATTCATTGTTACAAATCATCATTTTTCTTTATGCCCTTTACCCAACCTATAATTCGAGAAACCCCTTCCCTCCCTCCCTTCCTTCTCTGGTATCCTTAGGTTTGTTCTCTCCTTCTGAAAGTTCAATTTATTATTGTGACCCTGTCTTTCTTCCTTCCTTCCTTCCTTCCCTCTTCCTCCCTCCTTCCCTCCCTCCCTCTCTCTCTTCTTCTTTTCTTCCTTTCATCTTTTGTTCTTTCTTTCTGAGCACCCAGTTATAAGTGAGAACATGCAGTATTTCTCCTTCCTTGTCTCACTTATTTTACTTAAGATAATTTTCTCCAGACTCATCCATGTTGCTAAAAATGGCAGAATTTCACTCTTGTTTACAGATGAGTAGAATTCCATTGAGTATGTATACCAATCGTCCATCAATATCCAGTCGTCCATCAATAGTTACTTAGGTTGGTTTCATATTTTGGCTATTGTAAATACAGCTGTGATGAGCATGGGAGTGCAGGTGTCCCTTTGACATGATCATTTCTGTTCCATTGGATATATGCCCAGTAGTGGGATGGCTGGGTCATATGGTAGTTCTATCTTAGTTGTTTGAGGAACCTCCATACTATTTTCCATAATGGCTGTGCTAATTTACAGTCACACCAACAGGGTAGAAGAAAACCCCTTTCCCCACACCATCGACAACATTTGTTATTCTCAGTCTTTTTAATAATGGCCAGTCTAACTTGGGTGAGATGATATTTCAATGTGGCTTTGATTTGCATTTCTCTGATGATTAGTGATGCTGAGCATGTTTTCATGTACTTATTCACCATTTGTATGTCTTCATTTGAAAAATGTGTATTCATCCCCTATATCCATTTTTAAATTGGATTATCTATTTTTTATTGTATAGTTTTATTGTGTTCTTTATATATTCTGGATATTAATCCCTTGTTGGATATATAGTTTAGAAATGTTTTCTACAATTCTGTAGTTTGTCTTTCCACTCTGTTGATTGTTTCCTTTGCTGTACAGAAGCTTTTTAGTTAGACATAATCACATTTGTTTATTTTTCTTTTGTTGCTTTTGATTTGGGGGCCTTATTCATAAAATCTTTGCAAAGTCTTACTTCCTGGAGTGTTTCCCCTATGTTTGCCTTTGGTAATTTTATGGTTTCCAGTCTAATATTTGTTTTTAATCCATTTTGAGTTGACTTTGGTATATTGTGAGAGATATAGGCCCAATTTAATTCTTTTGCATATAGATGTCCAAATTTCCCACCACAATTTATTGAAGAGGCGATCTTTTCCCAATTTATGTTCTTGTAGCCTTTGTCAAAGATCAGTTCGCTATAAGTATGTAGGTTGAATCCTGGGTTTTCTACTCTGTTCCATTGATCTGGGTGTCTCTTTTTATGCCAGTACCATGTTGTTTTGGTTACAATAGCTTTGTAATATAATTTGAAGTTGGGTAGTGTTATGCCTGTGGCATTAATTTTTTCCCCTCAGGATTGCTTTGGCTATTCGTGGTCTTTTGTTGTTCCATCATATGAATGTTAGGATTTTTTTTTTTCTATTTCTATAAAGAATGTCATTGGTATTTTGATGGGGATTTCATTGAATCTATAGACTGTTTTTGGAAGAATGTATATATTCATGATATATTTCCCATCCAAGAGCATGGTATTTCTTTCCACCTTTTTGTGTTCCCTTTAATTTCTTTCAATAGTGTTTTGTAATTATCATTGTAGAGATCTATTGCCTCCTGTTTAAGTTAATTATTAGGTATTTTAAGTTTTTGGCAACAATTGTAAATGGGTTTACTTCCTTGATTTCTATTTCTGCTACTTTGTTACTGGAGTATAAAAATGCTACTGATTTTGGGTATTGATTTTGTATCCTGCAACATTACTGAAATTGTTAATCAGCTCTAAGAGTTTTTTGGTAGAGTCTTTAGGCTTTTCAATATGAACAGTTTGACTTTGTCCTTTCCAATCTGGGTGACCTTTATTTCTTTCTCTTCCCTGATTGTTCTGGCTAATACTTCTAATACTATGTTAAAGAGGAGAGAGTAGGCATCTTTGTCTTATTCCTGTTCTTAAAGGAAAAACTTTCAGCTTTTCCCTGTTAAGGGCAGTATTGGTGATTTGTTTGCCCTATTATGTTGAAATAATTTCCTTCTATATGTAATTTGCAGAGAGTTTTTTTTTTTTTTTTCCTTTTTGTCTTTTTTCATGCCCGGCAATGGATCGCAACCCTCAGTGTCGCGCCCATACCGGACCAGGACCGGCCACGGGATCGCAACCCTCGGTGCTGCTCCTGCCCCTCGCTCAGCCAGTGAGCGGCCGGTCTGCATGCGGGATCTGAACCCTCGGCGGGAGCGCCACCGCACTTCCCAAGCGGCGCACTACAGCAGTGCGCCACCGGGCCGGCCCTGCAGAGAGTTTTTATCATGAAGAGTTGTTGAAATTTGTTGAATTTTTTTTCTGCATGTGTTGAGATAATCATATGGTTTTTGACCTTGATTTTGTTGATATGATGTATCACATTTATTGACTTTCATATGTTGAACCATCCTGGCATCTGTGGGAAGAATCCCACTTGATCATGGTGTATAATTTTTTTATGTGTTTGCTGTATTCTGGTTACTAAATTTTTTAAGATTTTTGTATCTATGTTCTTCAACAGTATTGACCTGTAATTTCACTTTATTTTTTTTGTTGTTGTTGTATCTTTATCTGTTTTTGGTATTGGAATGATGCTGACCTCATACAATTAATTTGGGAGAATGGCTCTGTTTCAATTTTTTGGACTATTTTGAAGGGATGTAGTATTAATTCATCTTTAAAGGTTTTATAGAATTCAGCAGTAAAACCACCTGGTCCTGGGCTTTTCTTTTATGGAAGATTACAGATACTACTTCAATCTCATTGCTTGTTATTGGTTTGTTAAGATTTTCTATTTCTGTTTGGTTCAGTCTTGGTGGTATGTACGTGTCCAAAATTTTTCCACTTCCTCCAGGTTTTCATGTTTTGGAGTTACAGTTGATTAAAATAATCTCACATGATTCTTCTTATTTCTTTGCTTTCAGTTGTAATGTCTCCTTTTTCATTTCTGATTCTTGTTATTTGGGTCTTCTTCTATTTTTGTTGTTGTTGTTGTTGAACTAGCTAATGGTTTGTCTATTTTATTTATCTCCTCAAAAATATTTTTTTTTGAACTTTTGAATCATTTGTGGGGTCTCTATTTCATTTAGTTCTGCTCTGATCTTAATTCTTTCTTTCCTTCTACTTCCTTTAGGATTGGATAGTTGTTGTTTTCTAGTTCCTTGAGGTCTAGTGTTAAGTCATTTACTGGAGGTTTTCCATTCCTTTGATGAAAGTGTTTATTGGTATGATGTATCTTTATTTTTGTTAGTTTCAAGAAATTTTTTGGTTTCCTATTTAATTTCTTCTTGGACCCATACATCATTCAGGAGCCTGCTGTTTAGTTTCCATGCTCTTGTACAGTTTCCAGAGATTTGCTTGTTGTTGATTTCCAGTTTTAATCCATTCTGGTCTGAAAAGATACTTGGAAGGATTTCAACTTGTTTTAAATTTGCTTTAAGTCTTGATTTGTGACCTAAAAGTGGTCTATCTTGGAGAATGTTCCATATACTGATTTGAATAATATGTATTTTACAGTTGGATAAAATGTTCTGTAGATGTCTGCCAGGTCCAACTGGTCTAAGGTGTACTTTAGATTCTGTGTTTCCTTGTTGATTTGTTGCCTGGAAGTTATGTCTAATTCTGAGAGAAATGTGTTCAGGTCATCCACTATTATCATATTAGGGTCTATCTCTTTTTTTAGGTCTAGAATGTTTGCTTCACATATCTGGGTGCTCCAGTGTTGGGTGCATACATATTTATGGTTGTTATACATTCTTGCTGCATGGGTTCCTTTATCATTTTATACTGGCCTTGTCTCTTTTTATGGTTTTTGAATTGAAGTCTGTTTTATCTGATATAAGATTAGTTAGTTCTGCTCGTTTTTGGTTTCCATTCGCATGGCATATATTTTTCCATCCCTTCACTTTTATTTGGTGTATGTCTTTATAAGTGTATTTGGTCTCTTGAAGACAGCTTATAATTGGGTCTAGCTTTTTAATCTAATCAGTCCATCTGTGTCTTTTGAGTGGGCAGTTTAATCCATTTATATTTAGAATTGTTATTGACAGGTATTGCTTTACTTCTTTCATTACATTGCTTTTTAAAATATCATTTATTCATTTCCTCCCCCTCTTCTTTGCATCTTCAATGATAGTTGGATTTTTGAGGTAACATGATTCAGCATCTTTTTATTTCTCATTTGCATTTTGGTTTTAATGGTGTGTTTTGCTCTTTCTTGTGAATCTGTGATAGTGATTATCTTTTTCAGGTTCCAGATGCAGGACTATGAGAATTTTTTGCAGGGATGGTTTTGTGGGAGTAAACTCCCATAATTATTGTTTGTATGGGAAATACACTACTTCCTCCTCATTTCTGAAGGATAACCTTGCTAGGAAGAGAATTCTTGTCAGAGAATCACTTTCTTTTGCTACTTTGAGTATATCAACCCATTGTCTTCTGGCCTGTAAGGTTTCAGTTGAGAAGTCTGCTCTTAATCTGATAAAGGCTTCCTTATACATGACTTGATGATTTTTTCTTGCTGCTTTTAGAATTCTCTCTTCATGTTTGAGTTTTGCCAGTTTGACTATAATATGTCTTGGAGAGGATCTCCTTGGATTGAATCTGTTTGGGGATCTTTGGGCTTCCAGGATCTGAAGGTCTGCATCTCTCCCTATACCTGGGAAGTTTTCTGTTATTTCTTTGTATAAGATTTCAATGCCTTTTCCTTTCTTCTCCCCTTCTGGAAAACCCATGATTCTGAATTTTGTACACTTGAGTTGTCTGCTAGCTCTTGCAAATTTTCTTCATTTTTTTAAATTTGTTTTTTCATTTTTGTTTTGTCTGCCTCGGTTATGTCAAAAAGAACATCTTCGAGGTCTGACATTCTTCTGCTTCCTCTAGCCTGTGGCTCAAGCTTTCTGTTTTGTTTTTTATTTCACTGAGTGAACCCTTCAGTTCTAAGTTCTGCTATATTATTTTTGAAGGTATTAATCTCTTGTAAATTTCCTCCTTCATATTCTGGATATTTTTTTCTTGTTTCATTGTGTTCTCTAATTGATTCTTCTCTTATCTCTTTGAATTTTCTTAAGATTGGTACTCAGAATTCCTTTTCAGACATTTCAAAGGTTTTCTGTTCTATGGTGTCTGGTACTTGAGAAATACCATATTCCTTAAGTGGTGTCATATCTTCTTATTTATTTGTAGTTCTAGTATTTTTTCAATGATGTTTGGTCATGTGGTAGGACATTTATTTCTTGAGTGGGCTATGAGGGGAAAGAATTCATCCTGTCTTTGTAGGTTGTGCAGGTGACTCTTGTATCAGTGCAGTTGAGTGTGCACTTGGCTGTCTCTGCAACTGCTTGGTTAGTGGGGACACCTCTCCACTATTTAGGCACAGGCCTGCACTGGCAGTGAGTGCACACAGGATGGCACTCACCTGGGCTCCCACCTGATTTGTGGGTGGACCTCTCCAGGTCCCAGGTGTAGACCACCTCAAGTGGGTGAGGTGGCAGTGTGTGGGACCAGCGCTTACCTGGACTCCCACTTGATCAGTGGTTGGGCTTCTCTGGGGCTTGGGTGTGGGCTTGCAGTGGCAGCAGAGGCAGCACTCAGGAATGGTGCTCATCAGCACTCCCACTTTGTTGGTGGGCATGCCTCTCCCATACCAGAGTAGCTTTGTGGGAACTTTAGAAATTAATTCAGAAGATGCACCAACCACATCAACACTTAACCAAGAAAAAGCCACAATCAAAATGTTAGAAAAATTCATGGCACTTTTGCTTGCCCTTGCCCTATCACCTCTCTGGCATGGTGCTGCACAATTGGGAAAAAGCTAGCCGGTTCTTGGTTCATCCCTCAGAATGGAAGGAAGAAAGGAGAAATTGTTTATTTATTTATTTTTTATCAATATTATACTTTTTACATTCTATGATCTTGTTGTCAAGCAGTTGGTAGGGAGAGAAAAGGGGAAGGAAATGAGATAGAAGAAAGAGGAAGGGGGTCAGGATAGAGGCCTGTGGTAACCCCCTCATTCACAGAGGGGAGAACAGGGGGCTTCCAGTGGTGACTTGGTCATTGCCAGGCTGAGTGCAGATGTCAGGGGTGTGTGGCAAAAGCCCTTGCCCCCCACCAGACCACCTTGGGAACCCAGGGCCCTTCTTGCTGTGGCTTGGTGGTTGTCACTGGGCTGGATGTCCTTGGTCCTCTACTGCCCTGGACAGAGGATCCTGGGGCACATCCTGTGGCAGCTTGTGGTCATCACTGGGCTGGTTGCAGGTGTCAGGGGGGCATGGCCAATGACCAAGTCCCCCCACTGCCCCAGCTTGGGAGAGCCTGGTGCACTTCCTACAGTGGCTCAGTGGTCATTGCTGGGCTGGTTGTGAGTGTTGGAGGGTGTGGCTGAGGACCCATCCCTCTCCCTTTTCTGACTTGTTAGCCCAGGTGACTTCAGGTCCTTCTAGGTATTATAGGTGTTCTTTGTGAAATAAAACCATTACTAGTTAATATCAAACTTTGTCTCTGGTTGTAGGTTCTTTGTTTTTTCTTTCAGTTCTGTGTTGGATTACTTGCTGTTCCCACCACTTAAGCTCTGCACTGGAACTAATTTGATGCCCTTTGCTTCTAAAATGGGGGATATTCCTGTGGGGATCAGTACTTGGGCTCTCTGGTTGAGTTAAATTGCTTCTTTGTTGCTTATTACTTAAAGAAGGCTTTTTGTGCAGCTCAGGTTTTAATGGTTGACTTTATAGGTATTTCTGGGTCTAGTGAGACCTGGTGCACCTGGGTTGTGTAGAAACTCTGGTCTGGGCCTGAATGTTTTCATCAAACTGCACCCCATGCAATTCTATATTCTTGACCAGTCTCCTGTGAGTGGTGCTATGCTGATTGGGGGGCAAATCAGCTGTCCTTGCTATGCTACAGTGTTCCCTTGGTGGGCCTGTCTCCCCCACTGCCCATGCTCTAAACACTTCCCATGGCATTGGCCATGCTCCTGTCCCTTGCGATGACTCACCAGCCTCTGAATAGCTCCTTTTTTTCAGTTTTTGTGGCTCCTCACTCCTGTGTGGGTCCACAGGAACTCTATTGTCATCTTGCTTGCCTTGGGGCCACCAAGGCTCTCTTCTGCCCTGTCACCTCCAACCAACTACATCTGAGGTACACAACAGTGGCTTTTGCCAGCTCCTGCTAAATGCACTCAGCAGCTCCAGCCTGGAAGTGGCCAGGATTTAAAATGGTCAGAGCGTTTTTTTTTTTCTTTCTCTCATCTTGGCTTCTCCTCTCATCATTTACTCTGTTGGTCTCTCTTTCTTTTCCCCTGAGCTCTAGCAGCCACAGCTTGGCTGTTGTTGTTTTTTTTTTTTAGTTGTAAATTGGTTGTCGGTGACAGTGATGCTGGGGACCATATATTCTGCCATCTTGGGTGGAAATTCCAAAAGAGGAGAAATTGATTGTGACATTTGAACTCATCTTAGGACTACCCAAGGGAATGGTTTCTCTCTCAGCTGATGTGGAGTACTGACAGAAATATGGCATAGTTTTGATATCAGGTTGGAGGCTGCTGAAAGCAATAGTGTGTTTCACAATGTCAGAGAGCTACAGGGACACTTAGATTCTCAGATGCCTTGGAGCAAAAGATTATTAGGAGGTGATTACCATAGGACATTAAGGCTCTAAGAAGAAGCATTGGTGAGACTTCTAGGGAAATTATGAAATTTGAAAGAAATTGGGGAAAAAGCACACACACAGGCCCAGGGAAGATGCATCCTACAAAGAGGCCTAAGAGAATCATAAGCTTTCACACCAGTGAAGATTTTTTTCACACCAGTGAAGAGTTGGTGGATTGGCTCTGTGAAGGGTATTTCCCTTCAATGGTAGGTGTCTTTTCAAATACCCATTTTTCCAAATATTAGAAGACATATGAAGAAACAGGGAAACACGACTCATTCAAAGGGGGAAAATATCTCCAGTAACCAACTCTAAAAAAAGCCACAGGCCTCAGAACTTCTTGAAACATTTTTTTAAAAATATCATTCTCAAAGATATACAAATGGCCAACAGATATGTGAAAAAACGCTCAACATCATTCAGTATCAGGAAATGCAAATCTAAACCACATTCAGATATCATTTCACCCCAGTTACACTGGCTATTATCAAAAAGACTGAGAATAACAAATGGTAGCTAGCATGTGGAAAAAGGGGAACCCTCCTACACTGTTGGTGGGACTGTAAATTAATTTACCCATTATGAAAAATGGTATGAAGCCTCCTCAAACAACTACAGATATAATTGCCATATTATCCAGCAGTCCCATTGCTGGGTAGATACCCAAAGGAATGAAATTCATCATGTTGAAAAGATACTTGCACCCCCATGTTTATTGCAGCGCTATATACAATAGCCAAGAGTTTGAATACACCTAAATGTCCACTGATGAACAAGTGGATAAGCAAAATGAGGGATATTTACACCATGGAGTACTACTCTGGTATAAAAAATAATACTGCCATTTTCAGCAACACAGATGAACTTAGGAAAATATATTAATTGAAATAAGTCAGGCACGGAAAAAGAAATACCACAGGTCCTCACTTGTAAGTGGAAGCTAAACAATAAACATTTTTTTTTAAAGACAGATTTAACAATCAAAATAATATATTGAACTTTCAAAAGGAGAGGTGGAAAGGGTGACAGGGTTAAGGGAGGAATTGGTAAAACAATCACATTGCATAATATTGAATATCCTAATTATCCTGATCTGAGCATCACATATCGCACACAGGTATTGATCTTTATCTCTGTACACCACAGATATGTACAATCAACTATGTTACAATAAAAAAAAATAAAAGATTTTAAGCAATGAAGAAAACATATGCTGTTGCTCATAAAAAGGGATATTCTGTTTATTTTGACAATGCTATATTTTCTTAATTACAGGTGCATATAGCTTAAAAGCAATTTTTAAATCATTTTCTTGACAGTTAAGCATGATGTAAAAATGTAAATATATACTTAGCAGTGAATAGAGGTTTACTTAGATTATCTCCATGCTTTTTTAAAATTATTAATGCTTATTTATGTTATAAACTTCTTGAACTAAAAAAAATTCCTTCTCTGTTAATAATTACTTTAAATGTAGATGGATTAAACTGCCCAACCAAAAGACATAGATTGGCAGAATATATTAAAATACAGGATCCAACTACATATTGACTACAAGAGAGTCACTTTAAATCTAAGAATAAACATAGATTGAAAGTAAAAGAACAGAAAAAGACATTCTATGCAAATATTAAAGAAAAGAGAGTAGCAGTGCTGATATTAATATTACACAAAACAGTCCTCAAGTCAAAAACTGTTACAAGAGACAAAAAAGGACATTATATAATGATAAAAGGTTCAAATCACCAAGAAGATATAACAACTATAAGCATATATGCACCAACAATCAGAGTTTATAAATATGTACATCAGACATGGTGGATTTGAAGAAGTGGATAGCTCTACCATAATGGAAAAAAAGACAGAAGATTAACATATAAAAAGAGGAATTGATAAACATTACAGACCAATTTTATCTAACCAGGATATATAGTACACTCCACTCAACAGCAGCAGAATATATATTTTTCCCAAGTGGACATAAAACCTTATCCAAGATAGACAATATTTAAGGCCATAAAATAAGTCTTAATAAATATAAAAATATTAAAAACATTTCATGTGTCCCTTATTATCACAGTATAATGAAACCAGAAATCAAGCAAAGGAAAACTGGAAAATCCACAAATATGTGAAAATTAAACAAATTCTTAAACAACCAATGGATCAAAGAAAAAATTGCAAGAGAATGTAGAAAGTATCTTGGGAAACATGAAAATAAAAATACAATACACCAAAACTTATGAAATGCAGTAAAGACAGTGCCAAGAGGGAATTTATAACTGCAAATACTTACATTAATAAAGAAGAAAGTGCTAAAATTAACAACCTAAACAATTTAATTGTGAACCTAAAGGAACTAAGAAAAGAAGAAACTAAATCCAAGCTAGAAGAATAAAGAAATAATAAAGATTAGAGTGGAGATAAGCAAAAGACAGAACGGAAAACAAAAGAAAAAATTAATAAGACCAAGAGTTGTTTGTGAAAAGTTCTACAGAACTGCCAATCTATAAGCAAGATTGACTAAGAAAAAAATAAAATAATATTCAATAACTATAATCAGAAGTAAAAATGGAAACTTACAGCTTATTTTACAGAAAGAAAAATGATTATAAGGGAATACCATGAACAATAATATGCCAACAAATAAGATAACATCTATAAAAAGGATACATTCATAGAAATACACAATTTAACAAGAATCAATTATGAAGAAACCAAAAATTAAGGAAGGCCTGAAACTAGTAAGGATATTGAGTCACTGATCAATAAAAGCCTAACAAATAAATGTCTAGGACAAGGTACCTTTCCTGAAAAATTTTACCATACATTTATAGAAGAATCAACACCAATCCTTCACAACTCCTTCAAAAAAATGAACAGGAGAGAACACCTCCTGGCTCATTTTATGAGAGCAGCAACACTCTGATACCAAAGCCAGACAAAGATACTATAAGAAAAATAAAACCACTACCAAACCAATATCCCTTATGAATATTGGTTAAACAATCCTCAACAGAGGCTAGCAGCAGAGCACACCTGGGGGGCCTAGGCACCAGCCAAGGGCAGCAGCCCCTTCTGCCCAGAAGCAGGCAAGTAACAGAACATTCCCAGTGAGCCTAGGCAGGAGTTTAGGGCAGCCACCCCCCCCCCACTTGGAAGGAGGCAAGCAGCAGAGCACACCCAGGTGGCCTAGCAGGAACTGAGGGCAGCATCACCTGCCCAGAGGCAGGCAAGGAGCACAACAAAAAATGCCACTTCCATGTGGATGAACCACCACAGCCACTACCACAGCCATGGATACTATAAAAGTGACTTAGTGCCATAGAAGTAGCCACAGTCACTGTGCAGGCAGCCCACTACACATGTGTCCATTGACACTTGTCAATGCAGTCGTCACCAGTGTCACCAGTGGAGACTGGACAAAGAAAAGGAGTGTCACCAGTGGAGACTGGAAAAAGAAAGGGACATCTCTCTCCTCAAACTCCTCTCTAGAGTAACAGAAGAAGCAACTGCTCCACCAGATGACCAGACATCAAAATAGAGAAAATAGAAATATGAAAACCCTCAAAAATGTAATACCACCACAAAAATACAGTAATTCTCAAATATTAGACCCTAAAAAGCATGAAACCCTTGAAATGACTTAAAAAGAATTCTGAATATCAATCTTAAGGAAACTCATTAAGATATGAGAAGACTCAGTTAGACAATATAATGAAATGAGAAAAAAAAAATCCAGAATAAGAAGGATGAAATTTATAAAGATATTAATACCTTGAGAAAGAACGTAGGAGAACTCATGGTACTGAAAGATTCATTCAACAAAATAAAAAACACAACTGAGAACTTAAGCTGCAGGTTAGACCAAGCAGAAGAAAGCATTTCTGACCTGAAAGATAATCTTCTTGAAATAACCCAGGCAGAGATAAAAAAAAAAGGAAAAAAAAAATAAATGAAGAAAATCTAGGAGAGCTAGCAAACTATCTTAAGTACACAAATGTTCATATCATGGGTGTTCCAGAAGAGAAAGAGAAAGAGAAAGAGAAAGGTAAAGGTATGGAAAACTATTCAGTGAAATAACAACCAAAAATCTCCCAGTGATAGGGAGAGACATGAACCCTCAGATCCAGGAGGCACGAGGATTCCCTAAACAGATTCAACCCAAAAAGATCCTTTCCATGACACATGATAGTCAAACTAGCAAACTTCAAAGACAAAGAGAGGATCTTAAAAGAAGCAAAAGTAAAGTGTCAAATCACCTATAAGGGAGTCCCTATCAGACTAACAGAAGCCTTCTGAACAGAGAATCTACAGGCCAGAAGAAGATGGGATGATATATTCAAAATTCTCAAAGGAAAAAAAAAAACTGCCAGCCAATAATACTGTACCCAGGAAGGCTATCCTTCAGAAATGAGGGGAAAATAGTGTATTTTCCAGACAAGCAAAAACTGTGGGGGTTTACCACCACACAACCAGCCCTGCAAAAAATCATCAAGGGAGTCCTGCTTCAGGAAACCAAAAAATGATAATCACTCATCTTACCAGCTATAGTTTTGCTCAAACTTTGTTTTTTTCATAATGCAGTCTTGATAGGTGGCATGTTTCTAGGAATTTATTCATTTCATCTATATAATCTAATTTGTTAACCAACAATTTTTCATATTATTTTCTTATAACCCTTTGATTTCTGTAAATTTGGTTGTAATGACACCAATTTCAATTCTGCTTTTAGTTATTTGAGTCTTCTCTCTTTTTTCTTAGTCTATCTTCGTAAAGTTTTGCCAATTTGTTGATCTTATCAAAATACCAACTTTTGGTTTTATTGATTTTTTCTATTTTTTTTTCTTTTTTCTATTTCTTTTATCTATGCTCTATTTTTTATTATTTATTCTTTTTTCTAGGTCTGGGCTTAGTTTGCTCTTCATTTCCGAGTTTCCTGAGGTGCAAAGATGATTGTTGATCTGAGATCTTTCTTTTTTATTAATGTATGCATTTACATTAAATAAGTTCCCCTTTTAGCACAAAAATAAAATAAAATATTATAAAATTTTTTTCAGTTATTTTTTGGAGGTATATCTGGAGTTTAAACATATCTAGCTATTTTTAATGCAGTTTTTCATCCTGCTTTTTTACTTAATATTACATCTTGAAAATTTGTCTTAAATACTCTTCAAAATTATGGTTGTAAGAATTGTATTATATTACATTTTATAGAGGTCCATAATTTCTTTAGCCATTCTCATATTGTTAGACATTCAGTTTATTCCCATTTTTTGCCTTTATATTACTGCCTTCCACATTTAAAAAATATATATACATGTATTTTCTTTGATTATTTGCTTATGGTTTCAAGAAGCAGGATAATAGGTTGAAAGTGTATGAACATTTTAAAGACTTCTATTTATAAATTCAATCTATTCTTCATAAAAGTTTTACCAATTTATTCTTATACTAGACATTTTGACATGGTTTCTCTCATAGCACCAGTATTATACAGTTTCAGAAATTAAAGATGTCATTTTTCTGATTTAATTTCCATTCCTATGAACATCTTAAAATGTATTTATTAGCCACTTGTGTTTCTTTTCAACGTGTGGCTTGTCTGCTCATGTTCTTCATCAAATTTCTGTTAAGATTTTTCTAATTAATTTTTAAGGTTCTTTATGTGCTAAGGATGTTAATCTTTGCTTGTTAAATTTGTTCCTTATCAATTGACTTTAAATTCAGTTTGTGATGTTTTCTCCTTCATTTGTATGTTGAGAAAATAATTTTCTATCTAAACATTAAATAACCAAAATTTTAAAAACCTTTCAACAAATACTAACAAACAAAATTCAACAGTGCATTAAAAAAGATTATACACCATGACCAGGTGAGATTTATCTCTGGAACACAATGATGACTCATGCTACAGTTTCAATGTATGTGTCCTTCCAAAATTCATATGTTGAAACATAACACTCAATGTGTTAGTATTCAATGGTGGGGCCTTTTGGGATGGGATTAAGTCATGAATGCTTCACCCTCATGAATGGAATTAGTGATCATAAAGAAATCAAAGCAAGCACTCTATTTTCTTTTTGCTTTCTCCTCTTCTGCCATGTGAGGACCAAGCATTTGTTCCCTCTGTCACGTGAAAATGTTGTGAGAAAACATCATCTACAAAACAGGCCCTCACCAGACACTAATTTGATGGCACCATGATCTTGGACTTATCAGCCTCCAGAACTGTAAGAAATGAATTTATGCCATTTATGAATTACCCAGTATGTGGTATTTTGTTATAGCAGCATGAACAGACTGAGAAAACTCAATATAAACATCCATCAATATAATACACATTAAAAGAATGAAAAAACACACATCTCAATATATGCAGAAAAATCATTTGACAAAATTTAACACCCTTTGATGATAAAAACATTTGACAAAACAGGAAGAAAACAAGGATGCTCACTTTTGCCACTTCTACTTAACATAGCACTGGATGTCCTAGTCAGAGAAATTAGGCATAAAAAAGACATAAATGACATCACAATTGGAAATGAAAAAATAAAATTACCTGTTTATGGACAAAATGATTTTATATAGAGAAAACCTTAAAGCCTTCACACCAAAAAAAAATTTTAAAAGCTGTTAGGATTAATAAATCAATTCACCAAAGTTACAGAATACAAAATCAACAAATGAAAATCAGTTGTCTATTGATACACCAGCAATGAACAATTGAAAAAGAAAAATCTATTTAAAATAGCATCAAAAATAGTAAAATACTTAGGAAAAAAACTAATCAAGGAGGCAAAAGACTTATAAAGTGAAAATTATAACATATTGTTGAAAAACATTAGGAAAACACAAATAAATGAAAAGACAGTATGTACATGGATTGGAAGACTTAATATTGTTAAGATGTCAATACTACCCAAAGTAATCTATAAACTCTCTGTAATCTATATGAAAATCTCAATGACATTTTTTTGCAGATATAGAAAAATTAATCATAAAATTGATATAGAATTTCAAGGTACCCAGAATAACTGAAACAATTTTGAAAATGTGCTGGAAGTCTTGCACTATTTTATTTGAGAATTTACTACAAAGCTACCATAATCATAACAATGTGGTATTGGCATAAAGACAGACACATAGACAAATGAAACAGAATAGTGAGCCTAGAAATATGCCATTACATATATAATAAAATTTTGACGAGGCTGCCAAAACTACTCAATAGAGAAAGGACAGTCTTCTTAACAAAGGATGCTGGGAAAACTGGATAGCTTCACACAGAAAAGAAAAAAAAGTTGGACTTTTACATAATATCATATACAAAAATTAACTCAAAATGGATGAAACACCTAAATATAAGAGGTAAAATTATAAAACTTTTAGAATAAAACCTAAAAGAAAATATTTATGACAGGGTATTTGGCAATAATTTTCTGGATGTGATGCCAAAAGCATATTCAACAAAAGAAAACGCACATAAATTGGATTACATAAAAATTAAAATCTTCTCTGCATTAAAAACAATAACATCACAACAACAAAAAAACAGAATGAAAAGTCAACTCACTGATTGGGAGAAAATGATTGAAAATCATATATCTGGTAAGGGATTAATATCCAAAATACATAAAGAATTCCTACAACTTAATAACAACAACAACTCCAATTTAAAAACAAGCAAAGAACTTGAATAGACATTTCTCTAAATAGATGTACAAATAGCTATCAAGCATATGCAAAGTTGCTTAACTTTACTAATCATCAGGAAAACACAAACCAAAACCACAATGAGATACCACTTCACCTGTATTAGGATGACTACTACTTTTTTTTTCTTTTAAGAAAACAGAAAATAGCTAGTGCTAGTATTGGTGAGGAGAAATTGGAATTCCTGTGCACTGAGAGTTGAAAGGTAAAATGTTGCAGCTGCCAAGGAAAACAGTATTTCGATTTTAAAAAATATTAAAAATTGAATTACCATATGATCCAACTTTTCTACTTCTGGATACTTTTCCAAAAGGTTTAAATGAAGGGTTTCAAAGAACTATTTTACACATGTTCATAGCAGTGTTATTTAAAATGGAAGGAAAATTTGACACACGCTACAACATGGATGAACTATGTAAAATAAGCCATTCGCACAAAAAAATTCTGAATGATTCCACTTATAGAAGGTACGGAGCACAGTCAAATTTATGGATCTAAAAAGTAGACTGGTTCCCAGGGCTTGGAGTAAGTGGAGATGGGTAGTTGTTTATAAATGTGTATAGAATTTTAGTTTTTCAAGATGAAGAAGTCCTAGAGATTGCTTGCACAACATGAATGTAGTTAACACTACTGAACTTTCCACTTAAAAGTGGTTATAATAGTAAATTTTACATTGTGTGTATTTTTACAATTAATTTTAAAAAGAAAAAAAAAATAGCTGGAATACAATACCAAAACCAAGCCAAAACAATAAATAATAAAAAAAAGATCTACAACTAAAGTCATACTTAGCAGTAAGAAAATAAATGCTTTCATGCTAGATCAATAACAAGACCAAGATGTCCACCCCTATTCCATCTTGTATTGGAAGTCTTCACTAATTCAATAAAGACAAGAAAAGAAATACAAAGTTTTCATATTGGGAAGGAAGAAATAAAATCTTTTCTGTTGGCAGATGAAATAATTGTCTATATAGAAAATACCAAAGGATCAAGAAACAAACAAACAATAAACTCCTGGAACTGAAAAGCAATTACAGCAAGGTTTCAGGATAAAAGGTTAATATAGATAATAGTTATATTCAGGTTAATTGTAAGATTAATATAGAAAAGTCAATAGCTTTCTTATATAATAGCTATTATAAATTGGAGTTTGAAATTAAAAGCAGAATAGCATTTACATTAGCACCAAATAAAGTTAAACACCTAGGAATAAATCGAAGACAATATGTGCAAGGTCTGTATGAGGAAAACTACAAAAGACAAATGACAGAAATCAAAGAAGATATAAATAAACGGAGATATGCAATTTAAAAAGATATAACAAATCAATATTGTCAGGATGCCAATTCTTTCCTACTTGATGTACAATTTCAACAAGATACCAATCAAAATTCCAGCAATAGACCCACATAAATATAGTTAACTGATCTTTGACAAAGGAGCAAGGGCAATTCAAAGGAGAAAAACTATTTTGTTGTTGTTTTTATTTTTATTTTTTAACATATGGTGCTGGAACAACTTCACATCCATTTTCAATAAATAAATAAATAAATCTAGATACAGACCATATGCCTTTCACAAAAATTAACTCAAAATGGAAGAGACATAATTTAAAATGTAAAATTACAAACTCCTAGAAGATACCAAAGTAGAAAAATCTAGGTGACCTTGGGTTTGATGAGAGCTTTTCAGATACAATGTCAAAAGCATGATCCACAAAATAATCAAAAGAATCGAGAAGTTAGACTTCATTAAAATTTGTAAAATTCTGCTTTGTTAAAGACACTATTAAGAAAATAAAAAGGCATGCCACAGACTGGGAGTACCTATTTTTTAAAAATAAACACATATCTTATACAGAATTGTTATCCAAAATAAAGAAAGAACACTTAAAACACAATAAGAATACAAACAACCTGATTTTAAAAATGTACAAAAGATCTGAACATAAACTTCATTAAGGAAGATATACAAATGGCAAATAATTACACTTAAAATGATCAACATCATATTTCCTTAGGGAATTGCAAATTAAAATAACAATAAAATAACAAAACATACCTACTAGTATGGCCAAAATCCAAAATACTGACAGCACCAAAAACTGGCAATGGTGTGGATCAAAAGCAACACTTTCATTGATGATGAAAATACAAAATGGTACAGTTACCTTGGGAGACAGTTGGAATTTTCTTACAAAAATAGTATGCTTTTATCATACGACCCTGTAATTATAATCTTTAGTGTCTACCCAAATGAATAAAAAACATTATGTCCCCAGAAAAGCCTGTACACAAATGTTTATAGCAGCTTTTTTACAATTGCTAAACTTGGAAGAAACTAAAATATCCTTCACTAAGTGAACACATTAACAAACTGGTGTACATCCATAAAATAGAATATTATTTAGTGATGAAGAATGAGCTATTGAGCCATGAAAAAATATGGAGGAACCTCAAATGCATATTTCTAAATGAAAGAAGACAACCAAAAGGTTACATACTTTATAATTCCAACTACGTGACATTCTGGAAAAGGTGTTTGGGGGGACGGAGAGGAAATACATAGGTGGAGCACAGGGTATTTTTAGGGCAATGAAACTATCCATTGTGATACTCTAATGGTAGATAGGTGTCATTACACATTTGTCAAAACCCATAGAATGTGCAGAACTGCTAGTGAACTCTAATTTTATCTTTTTACAGTGGAGATGCATTTTTTTTTTTTTCATCTTCCCATTCTATCACGTAAAATCCTGTGGGTTCTAACTGGATAGAGATCAGTAACCTCCTAAGGAAAACGATGTTCACCGGAAGACATTCCAGAAAGGCAGAGAATTGTTCAATACTCAGACATTCAAATGGTTGTATTCAGGACTCCACAGTCAAGGATGTTTGCAATTAAGATACGCTGTGGAAAGGACTTTTTGTACAACACAGAATTGCAACCAGTGCTGATCAGTACTCCAGAGTCAAGGATGCTTGCAATTAAGATATACTGTGGAACGGATTTTTCATACAACACAGAGTCACAATCAGTGCTGATCACACACAGCAGGAGGTAAGTCCTAAATATTATGGGGTTTTAAAAATTAAAACACACACACACACAAATGTAAAAGTTGAGGGTCTTAGAAATCTTCACATAAATCTATGCCCAAAAGACTGAAAATCAGAATCGCAAAGAGATGCATCTCAAAGTGATATCTGCACTCTCATGTTCACTGCAGCATTATTCACAATAGCCAAGATATGGAAATAACCTAAGTGTCCATCAGCAGATGAATAGATAAATACAAATCATGCATACATACACAATGGAATATTATTTATCCTTAAAAAAGAAGGAAATCCTGCCATGTGTGACAACATGAACAAACCTGGAGGACATTACGTTAAGTGAAATAAGCCAATCACAGAAGTTCAAATACTGAATGATTCTACTTATATGAGGTAGCAAAAATAGTCAACAGTGTAGAACAGTGATTTCTAGGGTGTGTTGAAGAGGGAGACATGGAGAGTTGTTTCAATGGGCATAAAGGGTACAAATTTTCATTTATGCAAGATGATCAAGTTCTAGAGATCTGCTGTACAACATAGATAACAATAATGTATTGTGCACATAAAAAAATTGTTAAACATACAGATCTCAAGTGTTTTTACCACCCAAATTGGAAAGGCAGGAAGAAACTTTTGGAGGTGATGGATATGTTTATTATTATGATTATGGTGACGGTCTCACAGGTATATGCATATGTTCAAACCCATCAAATTGTATATATTAAATATATGCAAGGGTTTTTCTTGTATGTAAATTATATCTCAACAAAGCTGTTAAAAAAAAGAGAAATCTATGCAGACAATAGGTTTTAGAAATGCATGGCATCAAAGTGAGTAAACTTCTACTTCCAAAGAAAGTCACCATTACCTAAAACTGTCCAATTTTAACAATATACCAAGTTGACTTTAGTGGCATGGTTAACAGGGGTGAGAAAACAAGTGAGAGTGACAGTTGATGTTCATATCTTTTCTCTTACTACTAACCTGTTCATTTTTTGGATATTCTCTTCCTCACTCCTCCACTGCCTCTCCAAAATCTCTGTTAGTGGATTCTCCAGCTATTGGATAAATTGTTCTATATAAGTTTGTTGGGTCCAACTGGCCTAAGGTAGAGATTAATTCTGATGTATCCTGGTTAATTTTCTGTCTAGAAGATTTGTCCTTTGATGAAAGTGGGCTGTGAAAGGCCCCAACTATTATTGTGTTGTAGTCTATTTCTCCCATTAAGTCGAATAGCAATTACTCCATATAAGTTGGTACTCTGGAGTTGGGTGCATATATATTTAGAATTGTTATATCCTCTTCTTGAATTGCTCCCTTTATCATTACATAATGACCCTCCTTATCTTTTTTTTACTTTCCTTCGCTTGAAGTCCATTCTATCTGCTATAAGTTTAGCTACTCTTTCTCTTTTTTGGTTTCCATTTGCATGACATATCTTTTTCCATCCCTTCACTTTCAGATGGTGTGTGTCTTTACAGGTGAAGTGAGTTTCCTGTAGAGATCATATTGTTGGTTCATGTTTTATAATTCATTGAGCTACTCTATGTCTTTTAATTGGGGAATTTGACCCTTTACATTTAGAGTTATTACTGATATACAGAGAATTGTTATTGTCATTTGGCTATGTTTGGTTGTTTTGTTCAACCTCTTTTCTTTTTCCCAATCTTCCTGTCTTCTTTTGTGACTAAATAGTTTTTTTTAGCAGTGTATTTTGATTTCTCACTATTTATTTTTAGCATGTCTCTTTTAAGTTTTTGTGTTATGGTTACCATGAGGCTTACAAAAAATATTATACTTATAACATTATTTTAGGCTAAGAACAAGTTAATTTTGATAACTAAGAAAGAAAGAAAGAAAAAACAAAAACACACACAAAAAAACAAAGCCAACTCTATGCTATGGCATCATTCCCCCAACCAACTTTTTCACAGTTCGTTGTTTCAAGATACATCTTTTAGTATTGCCTTTCTCTTAATTTTTTTTTTTATGTAAGTGTCTTGTTAGGTTTGTCCTTTTGTCTTCATTCTAAGGATGTAAGTGTTTTATTCACCACCCTTACAACATTGGAGTATTCTGAGGTTGTCTGTGAATTTACTATACTAATGAGTTATGTACCTTCAAATGTTTTCTTGCTGCTCCTTAACATCATCTTCTTTCAGATTAAAGAACTCCCTTTAGCATTTCCTGTAATATGGGACTAGTGTTGATGAATTTCCTTAATTTTTGACTGTCTGGAAAAGACTGTATTTCTTCTTCATATTTGAAGGTTGGCTTGGGTGGATAAAAAGTTATTGTCTGACAGTCTTTTTCCTTCAGCACCCCAAATATATCACCCCATTTTCTTCTGGCTTATAGGTTTTCTACTGAGAAATCCACTGAGAGATTTATTGGGCGTCCCTTGGATATTATGTTTATTTTATCTTGCTGCTTTCAGTATCCTTTCATTGTCTTTGGTTTTTCATAATTTGATTATGATGTGACTTGGGGTGTTTATCTTTGGATTGAATTTGATTGGTGACCTTTGAGCTTCCTGTACATGACCTTTGAACTTCCATCATATTTCTCTGTACTTGGGAAATTTTCAGCAATCATTTTCTTGAATATGCCTTCTACATCTCTTCCTTTTTTCTCTCCTTAGGGTATGCCCATTATGCAGAGATTATCTCACTTGAAGTAGGTGTTCTTTGGTGGTGTTAGACATTTACTGGTTAATATCAGAGATTTGTCTCTGGTTTGTGGTTTTGATTAATTCCAAAATTGGGGGAAATTACTGTGGGGACCAGCACTTGAGCTCTGTGGTTGTGCTAAATTGCTGTTTTGCTTCTGATTCTTTGGGGAAGACTTTTTCTGAAGGCTGGATTTTAAGTGTGGACCATCTAATCCCTTCCAGATCTTGTGAGGTCGGAGACACCTGGGCTGTGTGGAAATTCTGGCCAGGGATGGAGTCTTTCCAGCTAATTGTGCCTCCTGCTCTTCTATTGCCCTGACCAGTCTCTGTTGATTGGACCTGTGCTGATGGGAAAGCAGATTAGCTGCCCACTCTGCATCCCAATCTTCTCCCAGTGGGCCAGCCTTCCTCTGCACTCCCCATGAGGTGGGCCATGCACAGGTCCCTCACATTTACTCACCAGCCTCTGAGTAGTTCCTTTCTTTGGCTGTAACTTTTCACTCCTATATGGGCCCACCAGTGTTCTCACTGACCTGGGGGCTGGTACAGTATGCTTTTGGACTCTCTTCTCCCCTGAAGACTCCAAGAAACTTCACACAAAGGGCTCAGCTGCAGCTTTTGCTGGCTCCTGCTCCATGTGCTGTAGCTTCTTCCTACCTCTCACAGGGCTGAACCTGAAGCAGCCAGGCTTTGAAATGGTCAGAGCAGGTTTTCTTCCTCTTTCCATGGCTTCTTCTGCCTTAACAAACTCCACAGGTCTCTACTCCACTTCCCCCAAGCTCCAGCAGTCCCAGGCTGGCAGTCTTTGCTTTATAATAGTTGTAAATGTGTTGATTAAGGGGAAGAGAGTGCTGGTGACCTTCTATTCTGCCATCTTGATGCCATCCATGAACTCTACTTTAAACGATGGACTTGAGTTAATAATAATCTATGCATATTGGCTCATAAATTGAAACCAATGTGCCACATTAATGTAAGACATTTACAATAGGGGAAACTGGGGTGAGGAGTAAGGGGATATATGGAAACTCTGTACCTTCTACTCAATTTGCTGTAAATCTAAAACAACTCAAAAAGTAATGTCTACTAATTGAAAAAAATCTTCAAAAAATATAAGGCACTTTTAAGCATGAGAGAGAGAGGGAGAGAGAGAGAGAGAGAGAATATGATAGGGAAAAGAGAAAAAAAAAACAGAAAAAAATATTGAAGAAATGATGGATGAAACTGTTTTAAATCTGTGGGAAAGTTTTAACCTACACAGGACTCTCAACAAACTATATACAAAGTAAATCAAAGAGATCCATGCCAGAACACATGATTCAAAAAATGATGAAAACCAAAGCAAAAAAATCTTTTGAGATCAGCAAAAGAAAAATGTCTTGTAACATTCAATGAAACCTCAATAAGATAAATAGCCAACTTCTCATTGCAAACAATGGAGGCTAGAAAGTATTAGGATGACATATTCATATGCCTGAAAGAAAGGAAATAAAAGGTCAACCAAGGATCTTATACTCAGCAAAACTATCTTTGAAAAATAAAGGTGAAATAGACATTTCCAGATATATAAAAACTCAAAAAAAAATTAATTGCTAGTAGACTCACCTTAAAATAAATACTAAAGGAGTTTATTAGGCTGCAAACAAGGAAACCCAGATGGAAATTTAACTCCATGTAAAAAATCAAAGAGACCTGGCAAAGTATTGTATTAGGGTTCTCCAGAGAAACAGAACCCATAAGATGGTGCAGAGGATTCATAAAGCAAATATACTTCACAGGGCCTGGTTTTCCAAAGCCTTGCAGTTTCAAATATTGACCTTGCAAAGACCAAGAAATTTTCCTCAGGTTATAAAGTCTCTGGGGTGAGATAAAGATTTGTAAAACAGCAAGGTTGCTGGCTCAAAGACAGGCTGGTTACAGATTGATATCTAAGTTGCTGGGAATCTGCTGGAGGGAGAAGGAATGTTTGCTAGATCAAGCTTTTGTTGACGGACCACTTAATTTTCTAAGGGAATGTCATCTGACTTGTTTTTACTGAATGTTACCAGCTTCTATTGTTAAAATTGTTAAACGGTACTTAGCAAAAACCCCACCTATGTCTCTTCCTGTAAGTTCTTGGTCTGGAGAATAAATGCAGGAAGAGAACCCCAATTTGTGGTTAATTTCCCAAGGAAGGGCTGCCTCTCACTTGAGGGTTCTGGGAGATTAACCATTTCAGGACTTCTCACTGCTCAGAAGAGATGGGCTTTGAGTAATCCTTTGAGGCTCCATCACCCAGGGGAAGAGAGGTGACAAATCTGTGGGGGGGGGGGGGGCAAAGCAAAATGATGGAGAGATAAACAGATAATAAATGATAGGTAGATGGATATGTGATAGAATAATAAATAGATAATTGATGATAGTTAGATAATACATAGATAAATAAAAGGGAATTTATTATGGGAATTGATTCACATGATTATGAAGGCTGAGAAGTCCCATGATATGCCATCTGCAAAGTGGAGAACCAGGGAAGCCAGTGGTATTATTCAGTCAAAGTCCAAAGGCCTGAGAGCCAAGGGAACCAATGGTACAACTCTCAGTCTAAGGCTAACAATCTGAGAACCTAGAGGGCCACTGGTGAAATCCTGGAGTCTGAAGACTGGATAACAATAAATTTCAATGTCCAAGGGCAGAAGATTGGTGTCCTAGCTTCTGAAGAGGGAGAAAATGTGATTTGTACTTTCTCTTCCTTTTTGTGTTATCTAAGCCCTCAACCAATTGGATGGTGCCTGCCCACACTGGGTGAAGGCAGATCTTCTTTACTCAGTTCACTGATTGAAATGCCAGTCCAGTCTCTTCTAGAAACATTCTCACAGAAATACCCAGAAATAATGCTTTAGTAACTATCTGAGTATGCCTTAACCCAGTTGAGTTGACACCTAAAATAGTCGTCATGGCTATTTATATAACTATAAAACACAGTATAACATGAATGAATTGTTTTTTGGTTTTTTTTTTTGGCTTTCTTCTTCTAAATGACTTCAAAAGTAATAGCATAAAACACTATGTATATAATTGTATTGTGTTTATAATGCATAGAAATTTCATATATTTGACAATAACAGTGCAAAGAAGGTAGATAAAAGCAGAGTTGTGTTATAGTAAAGAAATGAGAACAGATGGTAATTCAAACTACAGTGTCAAATGAATAGATACTGAAATCATAAATAAATATATACTTGATCTTTCTTTACTCGGGTAACTTAATAAAATTATTAAAAGAATTAAAATCTTACTCTAAAATTATTCACTTAATGCAAAAAGACCAGTAAAAGAGGAATACAGGGGAAAAAAATGAGTCATATAGAAAACAAAAAGTAAAATAGCAGATATCATTCCAATTATACCAATAAGGATATTAAATGTAATAAATTAACTAATTAAATCTAGGGAAGAGATATTCTGACTGATTTTTGAAATCGTCCAATTATATGCTGTATACCAGTGATTCACTTTACTTTCAAATATACAAAAGACTAAAAGTAAAAAGATAGAAAAAGATATACTATGCAAACTGAGACCATAGGAAAGCCGAAGTGGCTATACTGTTAGATCAGATAGACTTTAAAACTAAAAAAGTTATGGGCCAAGCCCATGGCGCACTTGGGAGAGTGTGGCGCTGGGAGCGCAGCAGCGCTCCCGCAGCGGGTTCGGATCCTATATAGGGATGGCCAGTGCTGCGCTCACTGGCTGAGCGCGGTGTGGCCAGTCTAAAAAAAAACTAAAAAAGTTACTAGATAGAAAGGAAAATTGTAAAATTAAAAAGGGTCATCCACCAGGAAGTTTACACACACACACACACACACATACACACTTTTTTATATAGTTAATATGTATATATAAACATATATATCAGAACCCCAATATATGTGATGTGCAAAGGTTGACAGAACTGAGAGAAGAAACAGACAATTCAACAATAATCGTCAAAGATTTCAATGCCCCCCTTTTGACAAATTATAGAAAAACTAGGCAAAAGATCCATGAGGAAATAGAACAAGGCAAAAGATCAATGAGGAAACCGAATGTTATTGTATGAGGAAGGAGTTAAAGTGTAATGCCCTCCAAATGGAGATTGTAGTTTCACATCAAAGAAGGAAGCAGTCAGGTCCATTCAATAATCAGAGAGATATATTAATTTTGGTAACTTACAGATAGGAAAGCTGAACACAGTGAAGAATCAGACATCAGCAGTCGAGAGCTCTGTCTCTCTCTGTGGGTTAATCAATGTTTATATAGCAAAAGCCCCTGTTACTAAGAATAACTTCAAGGAAACATTTTAAGAAAAATAAGGTAATACCATCATCCACTAGGTGTCTTTTGATCCATGAGGCAGTGGGTTCTTGTGATGTCTGTGCTCAGACCACTGATGCCACCTTCTGTGATATATCACTCACTGTGGAACCTATGCTCCCTTTACATTTTCCCTAAAGTTAAGGTGTAACTGGTCAGTGAAACAAAGGAATGAAATTAAGCAAAATTTGGCATGGCAAGTGGTACACAAAATAACATTGGTTTTGTTCACCTTTTAATGTTATAAACCAACTAGACCTAACAGATATCTATAGAATATTCCACCAAACAATGATAGAATACACATTCTTCTCTAATGCATATAAATCATTTTCTAAGAGACCATAAGCTAAGATATAAGACAAACTTCAATAAATTAGAAAGGATTGAAATTATGCAAAGCATGTTTTCTTACCACAATGGAGTGAAATTTGAAATTAATGAGAAAAATAAATTTGTCTTCACAAATACGTGGGAAGTAAGCACACTACCAAATAACCAATTGATCAAAAAGAAATCACAAGAAAGATTCCTACAAATAGATTTTTTTTTTCCTTTTTTTGTCTTTTTTCGTGTCCGGCAATGGATCGCAACCCTCAGTGTCGCGCCCGTACTGGACCGGGACTGGCAACGGGATCGCACACCTCAGTGCTGCGCCCGCACCTCACTCAGCCAGTGAGCGGGAACCGGTCTGTATGTGGGATCCGAACCCTCGGCGGGAGCGCCACCGTGCTCCCAAACGGCGCACTGTAGCAGTGCACCACCGGGCCGGCCCCCTACAAATAGATTTAACAAAAAAAATTGCAAAAATTATACTCTGAATACTACAAAACTTTGTTGAAATTAATGACCTAAATAAATGGAGAGACATTCAGTTTCATAGATCAGAAGATTTAATTTTGTTTAGATGGCAGTCTACCCAAATTGATCTACAGATTCAATATAACACCTGTCAAAGCCCTAGCCGTCTTCTTTATATAAAGTGACAAGCAAGCTGATGCTAAAATTTATATGGAAATTCAAGTGACCCAAAAAAAAATCTCAAAAATCTTGAAAAATAACAAAGTTGTAAGATTTGCACTTCCTTAATTTAAAACTTACTACAAAGCAATGGTATTCACAATATGGTACAGGCACAAGGATAGATGCATAAATAAAAGGAATAGAATTGAAAGTCCAGAAATAAATGATGACATTTACAGTCACTTGATTTTCAACCAAAGTGCCAAGAAAATTTATTCATAATAGCCCAAAAGTGAAATCCACCCAAATGCCCATGAACAGATGAATGGATAAACATATGAAATATCCATACAATAAAATATTTGTCAGTACAAAGTAATATAGTACTGACACATGCTCCAACATGGATGAAGCTTCAAAATATTAAGCTAAGTGAAAGAAGTCAGTCACAAAGGACCACATATTATATAATTCCTATTTTACAAAATGTCCAGAATGGGCAAATCCCTGAATACACAAAGCAAGCTAATGGCTGCTTATGGCTAAGAGCAGGGTGGCACAGAGAATAAATGGGGAGTAACCACTAACAGGCATTGGGTTTCTTCTAGTGGTAATGAAAATATTCTAAAATTGACTGTGGTTATGCTTGCACACATGTATATGTGCTAAAAATCCACTGAATTAATACACTTCAAATGTGTGAGTATATGCTATGTAAATTTTATCTAAATACAGCTGTCTAAAAAAGAAACCAATCTAAAGACTAGGGCTTCTTCTGGTGTTCTGCTCTAACAACTTCTGAGCCTAACCCATAAGCTAAAAGCCCTTTCAGAATAGTCTTGGTGCTATTCTTTGTGGCTCTAGTTCATCAGTAGTAGTTTACTTACATCACAAGTATTTGGAAATGGGACTGCATTACCTTATTGTTCTTATATAATCAGCTTATTAAAATGAGAAAACTTAATGGGGTTATAAATATTCAAGAGCTTTACATATTTCTGATACTACCTTAAATATATCACATTTCCTATCTCTTCTGGTTGTACACTATTTCTAGTAGAATCCATGACTTTTTCTTTGTCTCTTTGAGTTTTAGGATCTCTCAGTGTGCTTGAGAGTTTTCTATTTTGTCATAGAAAGTCAAACAGTGTTGAATATCAATTGCTAATCTCATAGGAGTAGTGTCATAAAGACAGAGGAATTATACAAACAATATATAAAATAAAATAAAATATATAGAGAGAAAGTCAGAAAAGCTTCTGTTGATACCACAGAAATCAAGGCAGTAATCAATATTATTTATACTTATGGCATGAATTAAATCCAGGGATGTTGTAAGGACTCATGAAGGATTGTAACTCAGCTTATTGATTGGAGGCAGTTTGCACATGAAGTTGCTAAGCCAAGTCAAAGAGAATACCTTAGGTGGACAGGTGGAAAAGCTGATTTATTCATGAACATATTCATTCAACAAATAACCATTAACTGAGCATCTACTATGTGGCAATCACTGTGAAATATTCATGGAAGACACAGATGAATAAGACACAGGCTCTGCCCTCATGCCCTCAAGTATTTCACATGCATCATGTTTCAAAATCAACTATTTTTTCCATGTGAAGTGAACATGAATTCTATAGTAATAATCACTTTTTTCATTATTTTAAATTCTCTCTATTTTCTTCTGTATCCACTTTTTATGAGATATTACTTTTATAATAAAAATGAGGTTATCAAATGGAAATAATTCATTTAGTACTTTGCAGTTAAAATGCAGTTTTGAAAGAAGTTATCTTTTAATAAATGTTTTATTAAAATATACATATTGAAAATTACTATACTTGGAAAACTTCATGTAAATTTTACCTCAGTAGGAGGTATATTTGTTTATGACTATTGTAAAAACAAAGTAACAAAAAAGATTTCTAATGGTTAAACTGTTGAGATTTCTAATTCTCAACAATGCTAACTTACAAAAATTTATTCAGAAAAATGGTATGTAAAATGTTTATGTGTCCAACAATCAATGTATTGTGAGGATTGCATTGAGGGCTCTTTGCTAAGTATGATACTCATTTTATACTTTAAAAACACACAGAGAGCACCTATTATATGACATTTTGCAAAACATTGTTACATATATTCTTAACTTATTCTATGAATCATTATTCTGATTTGAAGCTTATTCATTTAGAATATATTGTTCAAGCCCTACTATGTTTCAAATATGAGGTTCTGTGAATAAGAAGATGAATCAGTCAAAGTTCTTGACCCAAAGGAGCTCATGTCCTAGTGGAAAAGGCATACAAAGTAACCACTTTAATCAAGTGTGGTAAATAGCATGATAGAAGCATGATAGACAGTTGCAAGAGCATTGAGGAGGAACACCAAAGCCATATTGGGCCAAGGTGGGAAAAGTTTCTTGGACAATTTAGTCTTGAAGAACATGTAGGGGGAAACATCTAGATGAAGTGTGACTCAAGGATTGGAAGATATTCCAGGAAAAAGAAAATGTTGACAAAGAAAGAGAAATAAAAGAATGACACATTTGGGGCAATGCACTATTTTAGTATGATTTTCACAAAAGGCACATTTGGAGATGTGGTAGAAAGTGAAATTGGACAATTAAAGAGCTAAGTAAGACCCTGAAGTGGGTATTATGTCACATTAAAGAGCATGAATTTTATCTTGGTGATAATAGAAGATAATGAAAAATCTAAAGTGGGCAAAATGAGAATAGATGTTGATTAAATAACTCTGCTATAGTGGAGACAAGTTAGTTAGAGGACTAGTCTCATTTCTCAAGGTTACCCAGCTGCTAAGCAGCAAAAGTGGAATTTAAACTGTTATCTTCTGACTTCAGATCTAGAATGTCCTCGTTATAATATCACAGAACTTTGGGCTGATTGGAAGAAATGATTTACATAAAAAAAATTAAAGAAATTGATAACTATGGATTTTAATTTATAAATATACCTATATAAGGGCTAAACAGTTGGTGATACTACTTTGTTTACTCTATTGATCTATCTTTAGTCTATCCTTCACCTCCTGAACAAAACAAAGAGGAATAATTCAGAAAAACCACAGACATTGACTCTTCTGATATGCAAAAATAATTGTTATATATGCAGATTTACCAATTCCTTTTGAATGACTACTAAGGGCAAGGAATAGTAAGGTGTTTTAAGAGCCTCAATGTGGTAACAGGCACTTAGATAGCTCTGGTTGTGGGAAAACCATTTACCTGCTTGCCTTACCTAAACTGGTACTTCCTGTTTAGCTCTTAAAATATGGAAAAGTAGACAAAATTCTGTAATAGCTTTATAATGGCAACATTTTCTGAGTGCTAAGGATTTGCTAAACATTGTGCAAAGCATTTTACACACACTATCTAATTTAATGCTTAAAAGAGACCCTTCAAAAAATTGTGCATTTTGATCACCACTTTTCAGATAAAAAAAATAAGGCTCAGGGATGTTAAGCACTTTCTCAAGGACACATAGCTAGTAAAGTGGCAGAGCCAAGATTTTAACCCAAGTCTGTTGGATTATATGTAAAAACAACAACAACAACAACAACAACAACAAAAACCCCTGAAATTAAAGTATTATATATTACAAAAAGAAAAAAAAAATGCTAAAGTAAATAGAAGACCAAACCCTAAGAACTAAGCAAAAGTGTTTGTGAATTTTTTAGTTTATCTTCTATGAGAATGATGCAGAGAAGCTGGTTCTCTTTGTAGAAGACAAGCACTTGAAAGACAGGGAGGCAGAACATGACTACCATTTAGTGAGCCATGAGCAGACAACCCTTTGCCATGAAATTGAAGCAATAAATTCATGTTTTATATTTTGGGGTAGATGAAATATGCAATGCACCATGCATATTAACTCGATCCCCTGGACTATACAACCATGAAATAAAACCAATAAAATAAGAAGATAAAAAAAGAAGAAGAAATGTTAAAGAACCATGTAGCCTATTTTCAAAATGATGTCTATAACTTCCTACTTCAGGAAGACACCTCCCTACTTCAGGGAGGGAAGAAGCCTGATTCCCTCCTCAGATCTCACTTGTTAAAGTCACCCCTTTCTACAGAGATTACTGGTCTAAGACTCCTCTTCAATCTTCTCAACCATCATTCCACTCACCACTGATGTGGAAATGCAAGTTATGGCTTGAGAGGGCCTTTTCTCTCTCTCTCTAGTACCCAAAAAGAATAAAAATAATTACAATGCACTTGAAATGGATACAGAGAACCAAAGCAATCAAGATCTATCAATTTTCCTTCTCTGGATGTGGTGTAGAGGTATATCCTTATCCAAAATCATTGCCATTTGATAATTCTTGTTTAAAATTTCAGTTACTCATGCTGTCTATATATATTTCTGCTCCAGTGTTCTGGTCCTACAAATGGGGAAATATGATTTTAAGTACTCACATAGATTAACACTTATTTCAACTGTTTTATGTTTATCAAATACAAATTTAAAAATTCATTAGGTATTACCCTTGTCACTTAGCTGGTCCTCAGTACCATTCCTGCTAACCAGCTCAGTGTCCCAAATCACCATAAGAGTAATGTGTTCATTATGTGTTCATTATGCTTGAAGCCTTATTTCAACATTCTGACCTAAATATTTCTCTTTACAGTAAATCAATCTATCTATTCTACTATAAGAAATGACAAAAAGTTGCCAGTTTTTCACTATTTTTACATAAGCATTCCATCTTTTATCAGAGTGGATGTACATTAAGCAGAACATCAAGGATCAGAGTAATAAGTAGGTAATAGCTACTCTATGGCATCCATAAAATGTCTTCACTAGAGTAGTTCCTTTTATCTTCAGGGGATACATTCCAAGACCCCTGGTGTATGCCTGAAATCATGGATAGTACTAAATCCTGTATATATTATTTTTTCCCTAAATATGCATACCTATGATAAAGTTTAATTTATAAATTAGGCTCAAAAAGAGATTAACAACAGTAACTAATAATAAAATAGAACAATTATAACAATACACTGTAATAAAAGTTACGTGAATGTGTTCTCCCTTTCTCAGAATATCTCATTGTATTGTACTCACCCTTCTTCTTGTGATCTATAGATCCAATAACCACAGTGGTTACTAAGCGGCTAAAGGTGGGTAGTGTATACATCGGAGATCCAATGGGCAAAGGGATAATTCACATCCTGGGTGGGACAAAGCAGCAGGGCACAAGATTTTATCACAATACTGAGATTGACGTGCAATTTAAAACTCATGAATAGTTTATCTCTAGAATTTTTCATTTAATGTTTTCAGACCATGGTTGACCTCAAGTAACTGAAACCATGGAAAGTGAAACAACAGATAAGCAGGGACTATTGTAGTGGGAGAACCAAAGTAGAATACTCTTTTTTTTTGTTGTTTGATGGAATTGGCATAAACTGGAGAGGAAAAAAGAGCTTTGGTGTAATCTCATCGAACCATTAATTATTATGCTAATAATAATTATTATTTTAATAATGCTTTTATACCTCCTAGAACCATATGTAATAAATAAGGAAAAATGTAATTAAAGGATCTCACAGGAACATGTGTTAACAAACTATCAATGAAAAGTCTGTTCTATATAGGTTATGTCCTGCAATTATATACTCACATTGCTCGCTTTACCTTTTATTTGAGGCACTTATCACAGACATCACTAAGCAAATGCTTGTATAATTATTTGATGTAGACCTATGTTTCCCACTGTAATGTAAGTTCCATTAGGACAAAGACTCTGTCTGTCTTGTTCGTTCTTGAGTTATCCACATTCTATCACAAGGCTTGGTCCCAAATAGATACATAATAGGAATATACTTTCACAAACTTCATATTAAGTTAAAAGTTATATACTGAATAATGTAAGCTGTAAGAAAGTAACCAGGTTTAACACCTCTGAAATATGTTGACAATATTTTTCTGGAAACAAATAGATTATATTTCAGGAAGGGTAGTGCGATTTTAACAATTCCATAGCAATAACCATCAGCACTCCTATTCTTAGTTAACAAGGACAACATATAAGGGTATGGCTGAATATTTTAAGTACCCCTACTAGGGAAGAGTCTAATATTTCACACATTGTGGTTCAATAATGCCATCCTTATTCATAAAAGACTACCCATGTATTTATTTATTAGAATAATATGGAAACAAGTTAACAGAATAAGTGAAGCACTTACTGTATTTGCAGACAACAGGCTTATTAAAGTCTCTTCAGTTTACTCCTGGTCTCTTCTCAAAGGGCCTGTTGTTAGGGCTAAAATGAACAGAATAAAAATTGGAAAAAGTATAAAGAATATAGGGGTTTTTGCAGACAATAGGCTAAATAAAGGCTTTTCATTTTACTTCTGGTCTCTTCTCAGAAGACATACTGTTAGGTCTATAATTGCCTGGAAATCATTAAATAGAACATAGAACAATTTACTTATAGGTAAAAACAAAAGTGTTAGGGTGATTTGAAGTGTATGAAAACTTAGCAAACTTTTGAAGGCATTTAAATATGTCATCTCCATATATCATTATACCATCATTCAGGTAGCTTTGTCACAATTTCCAGGACTTTTAGTGGCTATATTTTTATATTGTGCCTTTATCTATAGAGTGTTAATATTTTTTCATAAAAGCATCATTTTTTTTTCTTTAAAGCATGTGTTGTCAAAAATGTTTGTTCTATACTTCAGTATAATTTGAATAATTTCCAAAACCATTTTTTTTTCCTGGAAGAATACATCTTCCGCTTTGTATTAAAATTTCACCGGGAAAATGGAGTTTTACAGAATGCCCAGGCTAATATTGCAGGGATATGCCATGTGTTTTTGAGGAAAGTCAGCAAGTGCATACAAAAATAGCCTCTATTTCTATGAGAATAAGTTTGACAAGTTGGTGGTCCATTTATGTTTCCTAATAGGGGAAAGCTGAAACTTCATGCAATTTCTAATGAGGCCATTTAAAGACTCTTAGGCAATTTAGAGGGCTTGATTATTTTTACAGCCTTGCATTTATTTTTACCTTTAATTTAACCTCACCCAATTTATAAAGTACTCACTAATGATACCTATACAAAGATAATCTAGGCACTTAGAATAGATCTAATAAAGAAAACTATCTGCTTTCTACATAAAGGTCAGTTGGGCCAACTAGGATATTTAAAAGACATATATTAAAGTGGCTATAGGCTACTCACAAACTATGAATATTTAATACCTATGTACTTTTTAGTGCTTTTAGACATTCAGAGGACTAAGAACAACAGTCTATAAATTTTTTCAGGGAAAACTACATGAAATATTATTAATGGCTTTATAAGAAATAGCCTAGGAGTGCAATTAAGTAACCTCTAAAGCTTTCTCCGTTTATCTGCACAGAAGAAAAGATACAATTTTAATGGCAATTTGAAAGATTTTATGAAGAATGTTTTTCCTTCTTGTAGGTTATATTTTGATCTTGGGTTTTGTTATTTTTTGACTATATTTTAGGTATATTTTTTAATTATACCGTTTTAAAGCAGTAGAATATCCAATGCAAAAAAAGCCATTACATAGAAAATTTAGATGCATAGAATTAATCTGAATGAATCAAAAGCTAGAGCTTCTGTTGCTTTTTTCTCTCAAATGATTCATGCGTTTTCCTATTTTGTTCTATCGTACATTTTACTCACTATTACAGGCACACCTGTCTTTAATGTGAAAAATGTGTAAAAATATTTTCAGATAACCATTTGTATGATTAAAAGATGCAGATGCTTATTTTGTTATTAAATCTTTTCTATTGAATTACCCCTATTTTGAAAATATGTACATGGCTCCCCAGAAAATCATTTCTTAGTAAATGTTTGACATAAGAGACTTTTTTTGTTCTGTCTAAACCTACCCAACTCTATTAATTACATGCCTATCCATGATAGTGAAAAGACTAGAAGGTCTGAGAAAACTTTAAACTCATCACTACCTCCAATAATTTCTGCATTTTAAGCTTACATTCCTTGTCCTGCTCTTTCATGTTTCTCATTTCCACTGTCTGTTATGTCTTTAGCTTGCTTTAACCTTAGATTGACATCAGCAATTACTTTATTAAGGAGAAAATTAATCTATAAGACTGTGGTTCCAAAAAAGCTCTGGTAGCAAAAATAAGAAATAAAAGACTATATAATTACATTATATGCCACTAACCAATTGAGCAAGTTAAACAAAGTTGCACTTGACTGCATGAATTGTAGCTAACATTTATGGTGTGTTTATTATATGCCAGGCATAGTTCTAAGAATTTTACATATATTTATTTATTTTAGTCTCTTAACAACCCTGTAAGCTGTAATTATTATTATTATTATTTTGCACATAAAAAAGCCCCACAAAAATAGGGGTACAAAGAAGTTAAGTACCTTGTCCAAAGTCAAGTAGCCAGATAGTGGTAGAACCAGTACTTGAAATTAAACAGGGTGGCTCCAAAATCTAAAATCAATACTCTAAACAAATGACCAACTTGTGAAAATGAGAAGGTGAGGATACATATCTCACATTTTTGACACAGGTTGAGACAAGCCAGAAAGAGAGAGAAAAATACATTCATAAAACCCATTTTAAAGATTCTTCCCTACTCCCAACTAGTTGTTGCTGAAGAAACATAGTGTTCTTAAATGAAGCTCAGTTAGAAAACTGTGATTAGGAGACACAGTTTCTAGACAATGTAAGAGGTCCCCTGCACCATCTCTCCTTACCTCCATCCAGTTTCCAGAACCAACCACTATCCAGACTTTAGTTCTTTCATCTGACATTTACAAATGTCTATGGTTTATCAATTTTAGGTATTAGCTATTAGATTTTTATTACAGTAAATAAGTATTTAACATTCTTACACTGGTAGCCCTTCTCTCTTCCATCTACCAGTTTCATTACATAGTTATTATTTTTGACTTGTCATGACACAATGTTTTTATTGCCTATTCAAATAATACTCCCATTTGAGCATTGTAGTACATCATGGTTATATTTCCTTTGTGGGAAACATTTTTTTTCTGCACTGTTAGGTTTAGTAACTCGGGTCTGCAAATCAAACTGACAAAAGACAGCATACAAATTTTATTTGATGGTAATATTTTCATAAGCATAGGAACTTCACAAAAAAGAAGTGGAAACCCAAAGAATCAGACTCAGGGACTTATATACCATCTTAGCAAAGAGTGATACATTGTAGAGAAATGACTAGTCAATGGAAAGGGGGATTGGGGGTTCTCAGGGTAGGTAATTGATTGGAGATAAACATATAGGGGAGACTAATGGTAGATCAGGGTATTTAACAAGGATCATTTATGCAGACTCATCTCAGTGTTGTTTCCATCTCTAGTAATAAATTTTGCTTTCTTCTTCCTGATACAGGAGAGTGGGGAACACTTTCAGAAGGGGAATTTATGCCCTGCCTTTAGGCAGATATGCAGGGGGCAAGAGCTCATCCTGTGTATACGTTTTTTCAATTGCCTTCAACTCAAAATAATCTATATGCCAAAGTGGCATATTTGGGGATGGCACATTCTGATCTTCACCTTTCTATTTTTTTTCTGAGTTTACTATTACCTTGTTTTTTTGTCTTGTTTTGGTTTTTTGCCTGGCTGGTATAGGGATTGAACACTAGAGTGTTACCTTATTTTTAATTTGTTTAGTTTTCTTTGTATCTGCTGATAAGTTTTAGCACACTTTACATTATCTTCTCAGTGTAATTTTTCATAAAGTAAACTACATTAAGTATCTATCAGTTTCAATATCTATTTCAGAGAAGTCCCTCCCAGGAACATGCATGGTGCTTGGTGCTCTCAGGGCAAGTACATCTTACTAAGAACTGATTTTTGCTTTCACCGTTGGAATTTTTGCCTTTCTCTCAAATCAAAGACACTTTCCTGGATCTTTCTTCTTTTCTCTTATTTGGCTCCTTTTGTTTTGTTGATGTAAGGCTCCCCCACCTCCCTTTTTTTTAAGATTTAAAACATAATGCAGCCATATTGCTCTAATTTGGACTGGTTGTCTTTTTTATTGCTTCACAGTGGTCACACTGGGATTTCCATTCACCATAACTTACAGATTTCCTTTGCATATCTGCTGTTGACACTTGTCTTCCTTTCACTTGGTTTTCCCTTTATTTTTTTTAATTGAAGCATAATTAATTATACATATTGTGGGGGTATGGTGTTGACTACCATTATTTGTGTACAATATGTGATGTCCAAATTAATATTATTAGCACATTCATTACTACAAATCATAATTATTCTTTGTGCTCCTTACCCAGTTTCTCCGTAGCCTCCTCTCCTCCCCCTTTTCTACTTCTAGTAACCATAGATTTCATCTCTCCTTCTGAAAGTTCAATGTATTATCGTGGTCTTTTGCTTCTTTCTTTTCTTTCTTCCTTCCTTTCTTTTTTAGTTCCCACTTATGAGTGAGGACATGTGGTATTTCTCTTTCTGTGCCTGGCTCATTTCACTTAACAAATTTTTCTCTAAGTTCACACATGTTGCTGCAAAAGGCAGAATTTCATTTCTTTTTATGGCAGCATAATATTCCATGGTATATATATATACCACACTTTCCTTATCTAGTCATCTGCTGATGGACATTTAGGTGGGTTTCATATCTTAGCTATTGTAACTAAAGCTATGATGAACACAAGAGTGCAGGTATCCCTGCAACATGATGATTTCCATTCCTTTGGGTATATACACAGAAGTGGGATTGCTTAATTATATGGTAGTTCTATCTGTAGTTGTTTCAGAAACCTCCATACTGTTTTCCATAATAGCTGTACTATTTCACAGCTCCACTGACAGTGTAGAAGAATTCTCCTTTCTCCACATCTTCACCAGCATTTGTTATTCTCAGTCTTTTTAATAATGGCCAGTCTAACCAGGGTGAGATGATATCTCAATACAGTTTTGATTTGCATTTCCCTAATGATTAGTGATGCTGAGCATTTTTTCATGTACCTGTTGGCCATTTGTATGTCTTCTTTTGAAAAATGTCTATTAAGCTCTTTGCCGATTTTTTAATTAGATTATTTGTTTTGTTTTGTTTTTTACTGTTAAAGTGTTTGAGTTCCTTGTATATTCTCAACATTAATCCCTTGTTGGATGCATAGTTTGCAAATATCTTCTCCCATTCTGTAGGTTATCTTTCCGCTCTGTTGTTTCCTTTGCTGTGCAGAATCTTTCTAGTTTGATTTAATCCCATTTTCTCTTCTTTTGTTGCTTGCACTTTGGGGGTCTTATTCATAAAGTCTTCGCCCAGTCCCACTTCCTGAAGTGTTTACCCTATGTTTTCTTTTAGTAGTTTTATGATTTCTCATCTTATACTTAAGACTTTAACTCATTTTGAGTTGATTTTGGTATATGGCAATAGGTACAGGTCTAGTTTCACTCTTCTCCATATGGATGTCCAATTTTCCCAGCATGGTTTATTGAAGAGGCAGTCTTTTCACCAATTCATGTTCTTATTGTGTTTGTCATAGGTCAGTTGGCTGTAAGTATGTGAGCTGATTTCCAGATTCTCTATTCTGTTCCATTGGTAACTGTTTTTATGTCTCTACCATGCTGCTTTGATTACTATAGCTTTGTAGTATAATTTGAAGTCAGGTAGTGTTATGCCTCTGGCTTTATTTTATTCATTCATTCATTCATTCATCTACTTATTTATTTATTTATATTTACTCAGGATTGCTTTGGCTATTTGTGGTCTTTTCTTGTTCCATATGAATGCTAGGATTGTTTTTTTTTTTTTTTTTTTTTTTTTTTTTTTTTTGAAGAATGCCATTGGTTTTTTGAAGAATGCCATTGGTATTTTGATGGGGATTGCACTGAATCTGTAGATCACTTTGGGTAGCATGGACATTTTCACATTGTTAATTCTTCCAATAAAGCATTTTCTCCAGTGACTTCCTGACAAAAGTTGCATAAGATATCAAATATTGGTTTTTGTATTAGCTTTATAGGGCTGCCATAATAAAGCATCACAAACTGGGTGGCTTAAAACAATACAGTAATATTTTCTTACAGTTCTGGAGGCTAAAAGTCTGAAATCAAGCATTGTCAGGGATATGATCCCTCAGAAGCCTCTAAAAGAGGATCCTTTCTTACCTTACCTCTTTTAGCTCCTGTTAGCCCCTGACGTTCCTTGGTTTGTGTCAACTTCAATGTCTGCTTCTATCACACATGAACACTATCACATAGTGTTCGCCCTGTTTCATTGTCTTTGCATAGCATTCTCCTCTCTTATAGGACACCAGTCATATTGGATAAGTGACCACCTTACTCCAGTATTAGCTAATGTTAACTGATTACATTTTTGATGACTTTATTTCCAAATCAAGTCACATTCCGAGGTACTGGGTGTTATTATTTCATCACATGCATTTTAGGAACCCAATTCAAACTACATCACTTCTCATTTTTATTTCTAAAGACTTTTTTAATGATTTTGTAAAGTACCTTTAAATATTTTCACATTCTGTAAAACCTCTTTCCCCAACTCCATTTGAGTACCACTGTACTAATTAATGGAGTTCCAAACTTCCAACCATGGGGCTCCACTCACAACCCCAAAATTATATCCAAAATTATTATTAAGAGAACTTACAAAAATATTATCTCAAATTATGCCAAAACAAATAACTACTGTGAAATTAAAAACAATAGTAGCAATTTTATATTATATGTCTCAGATCATCCCTACATATCCCATATTAACTTAGGTCCAAAAATGTCATAGCATGGAATTCACAGAGATTTGTTTCTTAATAAAATCAACTTTTAAGAAATGCCTATTCAGCTCCTTTGCCCATTTTTTAATTGGGTTATTTGTTTTTTTGCTGTAAAGTTGTTTGAGTTCCTTGTATATTCTGGATATTAATCCTTTGTCAGATGTATATTTTTCAAATATTTTCTCCCACTCTGCTTGTTGTTTTTTCACTCTGTTGATTGTTTCTTTTGCTGTGCAGAAACTTTTAAGTTTGATATAATTCCATTTGTTTATTTTTCCTTGCCTGTGCTTTTGGGGTCATACTCATGAAGTCTGTACCCACTCCTACTTCCTGGAGTGTTTCCCTATGTTTTCTTTAAGGAGTTTTATTGTTTCAGGATGTATATTTAACTCTTTAATCCATTTTGAGTTGATTTTGGTATATGATGAGAGGTACGGGTCTAGTTTCATTCTTTCTACATATGAATATCCAGTTTTCCCAGCACCATTTGTTGAAGAGGCTGTCTCTTCCCCAGTGAGTAGACTTGGTACATTTGTCAAAGATCAGATGGCTGTAGGTGTATGGGTTGATTTCTGAGATAGTTTTCTTAAATAGCAATAAAAATATTTACATTTCTGAAAATGAAAATTGGGTTACAATAAAAAATAAGTATACAAGTAGACAAGTGCCATTGTTCTAAATTCTCTTTATCACCTACTTTTTATATAGTCCTCTGCTTAAAACTGCACAATTACTTCATCTCAGGGTACACCTTAGAACCCAATTTCTCACTATCAGTTTTCATTATTCATTACTATGTCCTAGACTTCCTGTCATCATGGCGTATGGGGTATTTATAATAGCTCATTTGTTCTAACCAATAATTACCATCTTTTCTTGATTCTAAGGTCCTATTTTTTCATATTTAATTTTTTTTTTACACTGAGAGGCAACTTCGATCAATATGAATAGTTTATATAGTAGTATTCTTTTACTTTTATATAATGTCTTTTATTAATAGCAATGGTGTCACCAAGTCAAGGGTTACGATCCCATTACCGGTCACAGAAAAAAAAAAAAAAAGCAATGGTGTCAAAATTGTAGATATATGATATTATGAAATTATATTATTAATATTTATGCATTCATCGTGTATTTCAGTAGGGCTGGCTTGCCAACATGACGTTAATTTACCATTATTCCATCATAAAATCTGTTTCTTGGTGTGTTTCTTGAGGCGTAAGAATTTGCTATATCAAAACATCTGTTATATAAAAGGAGGTATATATCAGAAACAGAATATGTGAACTGCATGACACTAAAAGTCATTTAGCACACCTCCCATAATATAACAAAATTAGAAAACTGAGAAAAAATAAGTTGAGAATTCTTTTTTGCAGAGCTAGTTCTCAAACTAACTTCTCCTGAGTCCTGATCAGTACTATTTCCACTGCACCATGAATAAAGTGCACTGATTTCTATGTAATCTGACTAATTTAATTGACGTATTTCTTTATTTAGCAGAGTGTAGAACTCTGAGGGTAGTTCCAGCTATATAATATGCAGAGCCCAGTGCAAAAGGAAATGCTGGGAACTGGGAATCTTCCCTCCCCATGGACCTCCCTGACCCCAACCCATGGCCAACAGGTGACTCCCAAGGGATTGCACCTCTGAATTGGAATGTTCTCAGTACTTGGATCAAGGGTGGGAAAGCGATCCCTGCTAAGTTTCCTGTAGAAAGTGCTACGCTGCTGCCAGTCTGGGTTGGGGATGGCCACCCCTTACCTCACTAACTACACATATAATATCTGTCTGACCTCAAACTTCCACTCTCTGTGCCACACTCCCCACGAGGCCTCTTCGCTATGTACTTTCAACATTAAGGTGATGAGGCAGCAGCATTCAAGGGGTAGGGACAGGGAGGGAACCTCTGGATGGAACTCCAGGAGATGGGGAGTGGGCAGATAAGGACCCATCTCTTAGAGGTGGGGAGGAGGCCAAAGATGGCATCCTGTGTAAGCTCAAGCTCCAAACTCCTTGATATGCTGAACTGTCCCATCAAACTTTACTTACAAAACACAAATTCAAAGGCCGAATTATTAAGACTATGAAGAGAGTCATTGCAAAGCCATAAACTCTGAGTTCTGGAACTTTCTGACCATGGGGACCTGTGTGACTACACTGCTTGTCTCTCTCCCTCTCTCTCTCCTTTTCTCCCTCTCTCTCTCTCTCTCTCTCTCCCTTTCTTCTTTCAATACATAAAATGGTTCTTATTTAATTTAGTACTTTATATATACAATAAAACAGATGAATTAAGAAAAGGATAAAAGCTATGTAACAATAGTACCATACATCATTTTTAATTCCTGACTATGAGGCAGGCCTTTATTTCAGGGTTTATTGGAATTATTCCATTAAATCTTCAGAACAACCTTATGAAATGGTTACTTAACTATTCTTGTTTCACAAATAAAAACAGGAGAAAAATTAGGGAAAAGGAATTTTAATACATTGCCCATGGTTACCCAGCAATAAGTGATAAAGACAAGATTAACTCTTCAGGAAGTCTTTTGCCAGAATTTTCTTGTTTAATTGCTGTGTGTACTTGTGTGTAACAGAGAAAGAGACAGAGAGAGAGAGAGAGACTCTTTGTTCTCTGAAAATAAATATAGAAATACAAGGGTACTTCAAAAAGTCTGTGGAAAGATAGAATTAAAAGATAATACAAATCTTTCCACGAACTTTTTGAAGTACTCTTGTACACACACATATGTGGTGAGAGAGAAAAGATAGAAAGTAAAATAGTTAAAAATTACGTAAGTATATTAGGCAATAAATTGTTAATCTATACCAATGTTCTAACTATAAGTTGCTAATTTTCCTCACTATAAATTGGTAGAATGCAAATACTGATCTAGCTAAGGTAATCATCTCCAGTCTGGTGCAAATTCCATTTTAGTCATCTAAATTCTGTAGATTCCTTAATAAGACTTTCAAGTTGCATTTATGCCACATAATTTTGCTGGGTCCTTATGCACAATTGAAGAAAATACTGTATCTAGTAGCAATAGCTACAAGTTCACACAGGTCTCAGCAACTATATCAAAAGAGTGCTATTTTCCTCTAGTATCTTGAGTATCCTGTTCTCTATTACCCAAGAAAGAATTCTTTCTGTATTTGATACAAACTTATATTTCCTGACTCTCCAACTGCTGTTCCTGTGGTCTGAGTAGCTACTTAATCAGAAGCTGCTTACATACCCCACCTCTTCTTTTAAGGAAGAATAACTTGCATATTATGGTTAAACAGGAGTACAAAAGAAAAGGCTGCTACAGCACTGTCCAGTTAACAACACTAAACATTGTCGTGTAGCTGGAGCAGCCTGGATTAGGCATTTCTTATCTACAATGTGTTGACAATATTTGAACCCTGATAAAAAGAAAAAAAGACAGTGCTGATAATTTCACTTTACTTCTCTTTTGTGTTCTTATGTTTGCTCTCTTAAGCCTTATAATATATGGAAATGAAACGATGTACTGCATTTATTTAATAGTGTTTTATGGTGCCAATTCTAAACATTTAAAAGAATTTGACAAGAACATTTTACACTTTTTGCTCAAAGTCACAAGTTTCTAATTTCTCTTGTGTGTGTATATGTATATGTGTGTGTGTGTGTGTATACATAAATGTGTGTGTGTGTTGTAAGCAATCATCAAATAATCCCCTGCTGACAATTAGATGTTTTCAGAGTTGGACATGTGCATTTGAGTCAATAGAACATATTAATCGTGTTCTTAGGTCACAGTTTGGCTCAAAAAATGTCCTGTCATTATACCAAATATAATACCTCTAAAACTCAAAGTTGTATAAAATATTTTACAGAAAGAATATCTGGTTCTCCTGCACGAACGCAGACCTTCTGATTTTTTTTTTTGTAAACATGGCTTATGTAGGTACAGCCATGCTCAGAGTCAAAAGCCGTACATAAAATTAAATACAAGACAGAAATGTCAAGCAAGAGGCAAGAACTAGTATCAATTAGGATACATTTAAGATTAGAAATTCCAAAGAGAAGATAAGTCACATTACACAGAGGATTACAACTAGAAAGTGACTGTTAATGAGAAATTAGTTACAGAAATATATATAAATAAGAGAAATATATAAACTAAAGATTTTATACTATGTTGCTTGTTCTTATATGACAATAATGAAGCATGGAAATAAATTCAGTTTCAGAGACAGATTAGGAATAGTTCCCCACCTTAGTTTATAGCCTAGGCCTATCAGCTGGACACTGATAAGAAATGATCATGAAATTATAATTGGCTGGAGGAAAATACATTAAGGTGTAGTCAGAAGTCAAGATGTAATAGCATGGCAAAATTCTTGCCAAAAGAGAAAAAATAGTGTCTTGAGTTATAAAATTTGATTATACTTAACTAGGAATGCCACGCTTAAAATAAATCTTACTGATAGTATAGCAAATTAATATAATTACCTTTCATTAAAAGTGTTCTTTGCTATTTATTTATATCATCTTACAATGATTTGAGGCATGCGAAAGCTTTAATAAGCCTTAACGCAGAAGTCAATGAACTTACTTTTGTAGGAACCATAAATTTTATGTTTGGTGTTCTGATGCTTTCCTGCTTATGCAATGCCCATTAGGGGTGTACTGTATGCAATATTATTTGATATCAATTTTAGAATTCAAAAAGCCATGTTTCCTAGAACTGCATATTTAACATTACTATGACTAGAAAACATATCAATCACCACTTATAAGAACATTATCTCCCAATTGAGGCCAATTTATACAAGAAAATAGCCATTATGTTCCTTGTCCCACTGTTCTCAGTCTTTCTCTGGCTTTCTGTCAAATAGCTGCAAGTGGTTAAGAGAAGCTAGATGATCTCTGCCCATTATTATCCACTGACACAGTGAGAAGGAGTACATTTCAACTTTGTGAATGTAGAATTTAAAACCTACTTTTAATGTCAAAACAGTCAGTTGGTAAACACACCTGATTGATATATGCTAGAGTGTATGGCATTTTTTTTTTTTTTAATTTTCTTGAAGAAAGATACTCAGTCCTAAGTACAGAAGGTCCTAAAATTACTTCAACTCAAAACTTTCCACTGAAGGTTCACTGAGTTTCTAACATTTAACTTTAGGAGGTAACTAATATAAATACTTGGTAGCAAAAAGCCTAATAAAACTATAGCAAAACACTTCTTCACTTAAGCTTATGCATTGCAATATCATAAACTAATTTCAGTGTGAATTTAGAGCTGTACTTTTAGCTTTTTAAAAATTAGAATGCCTTATGCACAAAGGAATTGTAGAGAGAATATGAAATGGAGTAACAAAAAATTTTAGAAGGTTTACATAAAACAGAAGTCTGAGTGGTAAAGACTCAAGTCTCCTATACTTAGCAATACTAACAGTTACCATGTTTGAGTTTCCATTTTCTGTGAAAAGATACATTCTTATGGTATATTTGTTTGTTTCTTGCTAGACTCAGAGGATTTCTTTCTTCATGCTCAAAAATATATTTAGAAAAGCAAATTATTCTAGTGATCTTGGGAACTTAATCTATCTTCAAATAAATCACAAGACACAAGTGCATGACTCTGAACAATTTTGCCTACCAGTTTTGGAGTGCTTATTGTACAAATGCATGGTTATCTATAAAAAATTTATAGAGGAAAAAAGCAGTAGGTTTCTCTTTGCTGTGCATTGAGGAACAAAATGAACCAGCTCAATGTCAAGCCCCAGAAGGGTTTCTTTGTGATATTCTAGGGTCTTTGACCTTGGACCCTGCCTGCTCAGGTTCCTCACAGTACCCCTAGGAGTGTATACTATCACTTAGTTTTTGTTTGTGGCTTAGAAACAGTATTGACCTACTTACTTTTCAATACCAAAGTAAAATGTCATGTGTTGTCTGACAAACAATATATGTCAGAGACATGGATATTTTTCTCACTAAATTTCATTTTTTTTCTTTATAGTACCAAGTTTCTAGAAATCGATATTTTAATAAAGAGGGAAATGTCTGTTGTTGATTTTTATAGAATGTAAGGTCAGAATTACAGTTATTGAGAAAAAAAGGAATTAAAAATAACAAACAAGAAAAACAGCTCCTCTGGAAAATAGAAGAGAGTTAACAAAGTAGCCTTTTTGTCATCATATAATAATCACAGAAATGCTTGCCCTAAACATTCCTGCTTAAAAATCAGTTTTAATTACTACTTTAGGTGAGAATAGTCCTTCACAGTTGAAAATTCTTCTGTTGATTTGGTATTGATTAGTATGAACCAATTAATACCAGTGGTAAAATCATATCCAACTGTTTGACCTACTGCCATTATAATATTGTGCATTTAGAAAATTTGACTCATGCGAAGTGTACTTTATACTAGCAGGTTGCGTATTTAGCCTTTATTAATAATGATAGCTGACTGTAGTTCTAATTTTTAAATATATATGCTTGTTTTATTAGTTTATCTATGTCACTTAATAGTTAATATTGTGCCAACAGACAAATTGCAAAATTATTGCATTAGTAAAGTAAACAAAATTGTTAACTTCTATTGTAGATGGCAAAATATCCACAATCCTTTATTCCTATCTGTATCCACACCTCTACAATGTTATTTTTGCAGCTCTTCCCATCAAAAGGTAGAATTTATTTTCCCTTCTCTTGAATATGAATCTGAACTGTTCCTTCTTTGACCAATACAATGCAGTATAAGTGACCATGTACCTGTTCTAAGCCTAAACTGCAAGGTTTTCATGCTTTCATTTGTTCCTTGGAAACTCGCCCAGTTGCCTTGTGAACAAGCCTGGGAATTGGGTTGGTGAAGGACAAGAGACCACACGGAGCACAGACCCACTGTCCCAACTCAGGTTTCCTATACCATCCATCCCCCAACTGACCGAGTGGCTAACCTTGATGGCAGGGTGAGCCAAGGGGAATCACGCAACTGAGAATAGTCCAAATTGTCAATTTGTGCAATAATGACTTAAAATCATTGTGTTAGGCCACATAGAACTGGGATGCATTGTTATACAGAAAAAAACCCCACTAATACACTATTAAAAAATTAAATATTCCTATGTTTAGTTATTCCCACTTAAGTATCTCAACACCATTACAGAACAAATTACACATTATGGCCTCTGTTGTACAAAAACTGGTTCCATTTTCTTATAAGCCAATGACTCTCTTTCTGGGAAATCCCAAGTGGCTGCTACTGTTATTACTGCTCACCCAAAGAAACATTCAGGCTAAAGGCAAACTGATAGAAATAGAAATATCTGGTAGTGAAAATGGCTCCTTTTTGTATCTTGAAGAAGCTTTAGCTAGGGCTTAAACAAACAACTATTAAAAGTAGATATTGGTTGTGCATAAACATTACCAAAATAAGTGGAGAGGAGTAAACACCTCTGTTAAACTTATCACTTAGCATTAAATAGATACAAACAGAAGATGTTTGATAGAACTTAACCGCCTATTTTCAAGTTCAAATTGACTTTTGAGCACAGCTAAAGTATTGTTTTCAGCATTGCTTAAACATGCGTCATGGAGAAGAGATTGATGACGGGGATGCGACCCCATGAAGGGCAGCAGGGACTTAATACACTTAAATGTCAGATGATAAATATAATAAAAACTAAGCTGAAGAATGCTTGCCAATATTTATTTTCCACCAAATTGTTAATTGTTTTTGTATGAATTATGGCTATAAAATTTTTTTAATAGATGTAAAATATTTCTCTTACGAAAAAATAAATTGGTCTTTGAAACTGAATGAAGTATGAAAAAAAGGTATTTATGTCTTAGTCTTCACATTAAACTATAGCCTAAAGGAACAATGGTGTGCAAATAAAACTAAAAATAATTTGAAGTTTTAGGAGCCCTGATAAAACTTTGAGGAAGCTACCCTCTATCTGGTTTCTGATAATAGGCTATAAGACTTTTCAGAAAATCAACTGATTGCAAAGAAATTAAAACTAATGGCAATAATAAGCGGACAATTTGATTTAAACCAGTAATATGTCTTTAGGCAACAAAGACCACGTACTTACATTAGAGGTTTTTTGTTTTGTTTTGTTTTGTTTTGTTTGTTAAAGATACGGCATTTGTTATGCTGGTAGTGATGTGTGTTTGCTTCAATATGTAAGAGAAGTTGTTTGAATAGAATAGTATTTCCTGCTGTTGAATGCTCTGTATGAGTTATTCCAGAGAGATTCAAATACAAATCAAACTTTTTAAATAGAAACCAATCTTTTGTCACTAATATCTAAATATATTAAGTCCAGACCCCACAGTTCTCTAGTTTTTGTCAGGGTCCACTTGCATTGGAATCACCTGGCATACTACTTAAAAATGAAGGTTCCATTTCTATTCAAAGAAGAAAATATAATAAACAGGTAATAAAACATTAAGAGACTGGGATAAGTTATTTGCAGTGTTTACGACCAACAAAAGACTAATATCTAGAACATGCAAAGATCTCTTGCAAATCAACCATTAAAAGACAGGAAATTCAATAGAAAATAAAACAACACACACATAAAAACAGGCAAACAATATGAAAAGTCCATTCACTCTTCGATCACTAGATACCTAGTGCAGTGCCTGGCACAAAGTAGTCAGTAACTTAGAACTAAGTGAATGGAGGGAACTCACAAATGACCAATGATTATATGAAGAGATGATAAACCTCACAAGTAATCAGAGAGATTAAAAGTAAAGCAACACTGACATGCCACTTTAGAACTACTGTATTAGAGAGAAAATTAGAAAGTCAAATAATTTCAAATGTTTGTGAAGATTTGGGGAACTATAAACCCTCATATACAGTCAGTGGGAATTTAACTGCTATGGCCATGAAGACATTATAGCAATACTTAGTAAAATCGAGGATGCTTATGAATGAGCAATTCCATGCCTGGGGGATATATTAAAAAAGAAATATATTCCTGAGAGGTGCACAAGGAGGTATGCATTAGCTAGTTCAGTTAGTAACAATGAACAGTAATAGAGATGTAACTTGTAATAACAGATAGAGACAACGCAGATGTCCATCTAAAAGCAGAATGAATGCATGCAGTGTTTATATAATGGAATGTGAAACGCTTTAAACTAAAACTACACAAGGAAACATGTACAAATTTTATAATAATATTGAATGAAAAAAAGAATGGCACAAAATAAAAATTATAGCACAATATCATACTGTATTAGTCCCTTTCATGTTGTTATAACAGAAACACCTGAGACTGGGTAATTTATAAAGGAAAGAGGTTTATTTGGCTTACGATTCTGGGACAGCCGCATCTGGCATGGGCCTCAGGCTGCTTCTACTCATGGCGGAAAAACGGCCGGGAGCAGGCGGGTACAAGCAGATCACATGGTGAGAGGAATCAAGAGAGAGAGAGAGAGAGAGAGAGAGAGAAGGTGCCAGGGTCGTATAAACAACAAGCTCTCGCAGGAACTAGTAGAGCAAGAACTCACTCATTATTCTCCCCTCCCCCAGGGAGAACATGAGGGATCTGCCCCTATGACTTAATCAGTTTCCCACACTGCTACATTGAGGATCAAATTTCCACATGAGTTTTGGTGGGGACAACACATCCACACTCCATCACATGTGGAAAACATATAAAACCAACACTTCATATTTTCACAGAATCTATTTATTTATCTATCTTGTCTATGTAGATACAAAGACATAGAGATAAATATGCAAGATGGATTGAAGAGACATATTAAATACATGAGAATGCATGTCTATCAGAGAAATAAAATTGAAGAAGGATGAGGAATAAAAACAATTAAAACTACTTTTAACAAATAAAAGACTGAGATGACAGTGTTTCGTGAACTGAGCATAAACAGCACAATTCTGCACATTGGAGTTAAGAGGCAGAAAAGCATATTCTTGGCTCTTACCCCATATCTTTCTAATATGCTCCTCAAGCGATTGTAACACCTATTAAATTCTATGAATAACTGGCATATCCTACGATCTCAATTGCAAGCCAGCTATTGGTGCCACATAGCTTTCTGAGTTCCAGGGTTGCCCGTAACATGTGCAAGAGTATACATGGAACAAAATCAAACATAACAGGCATGACATATACCTGATTATTAAATATTACACTGTTAAATAAATGTTATATCTTCCTACTGTGACAAGTATACCTTTATAACAACCAACTGGAAAATAATGTGTATTCATCTGTCAAGCCTTCAGTGTGCATGTTTTCCAGGGGGTGAGGGGGTTGGAAGAGGGAGACGGAGACTGATTTAACCCCATCTGGAGTTGAGCTCAATTTGGGTTTTGTTGTTGCTATAGTCATCTTCATTGTACCACAAGCTTCAAATTCCCCCAGCAGCGGGTCTGCTGCTACCTTTTGCTTAGTTTAGTGTGAGTCCTGGAGTGTCAGAGGACTTTTGACACTGTCCCTGCTCCACCCTCAACTTTCAAAGGGTCCTGTATACCTGTGTCAATTCCGTGGGAGTCTCTCTACACTCATACCGTCCTCCAGCAGTAGACTGTTGTGACTGGTCACTCAGACTTTGGCTCATGTAGTAGGAGGAGAGTTCCTGGCTCTCCTAATTCAGCACTAATCTTACATTTCTTTGAAGAAGAGTGTTCAATTATATTTCATTCTCAGAAAAATGGCACCATTTTTAAACCCTGAACATTCCATTTGGTTCCCAAGAGATTTATTCATTTTTATTATTTCTGAGAATTAGCCATATTAAAGCAAAAATATTATCTCTTAACTTACATAGTAAATATGGCATGTTATGATATGTCTGTGAACTAGAAAATGTTACAAAATTGTATATTAAACACTTTGGACATGGAATACTAAATGCAAGGGGTACTATAGGTTACTTGCTCGTATTCCATTTTATTAATACATAATTTAGGTATGATGCATTATAGAGTGATATAAATTTCTCTGCAATAAAATTTCTAATATTCTAATGAATGAAGACTTTTGATCCTTTAAGAACTTTAAACTTCTGAACCTGAGATAGTTTGGGGGTACCAAGTTATATATCTGTGTTTGAATTATTTGCAAGTGAGGGTGCATTTTGGAGAGCAATATTTGTTCATCACTTGGTCACAGAATGATTTTTGCTGGAATGCATAGAAAGAATACATTTGAAGCCCAGAAAAAGAAACAAAAACAAAACTAAAAGGAGTAGAAGCTCAAGTAGGGCACATTTGTATCATTAATATTAATATGAGCTAATATTGTTTTGACCATACACTTGACCCATATTGATTAAACTTAAGTACAGAAATATTTTTGCTGATTTTAGGGAAAGGCAGAACAAGTACAGACGACGTTTTTAAAGCCTTCTTTTTATTGAATACACATGACTAAAGATCTGGCCTTTCTTTTCCATCAAAAATATTTTTGTAAAAAAATCACACCTTTAATCATAACTTAATCTTTTGTTTCTTAATTATATCAACTCAGTGGAAATTTATTAAGAATTATATTTTCAAAATATAGACAATGCATGAAGTTAGCCTGATGCACAAAATCAGGAGATTCAAAATTGGAGACTTAGCCTTAACTGATATGTCACGACACTTGAATTCGCTTCTGCACGGTGAAATGATTTATAACTATTTCAAATTGCTTCATACTCTGATCAAATCAACATTCCCTTATGATTGTCTCAACATCTGTTAAATACTACATACCATAAGTTCTCTATTTTCAAAGTACATGATGAGAAGATGAGATTCCAATGCAGAGCTCCTTTCCAAGTACTTCAAATGAGCACTAACGATTATATCGCCATTCAAATGTACGACAATATGAGTTAGAAATCATTGCTATCATTTCTTCTAATTTATTAATTGTTTAAAAAATTACAAAGCCTTGTTGAGAAATAATGCATAATTATTAAAGCCTACAAAATCCAAAGCTTCTATTTCCTAACAAGAATCACATATGTGCTTAAGGGAGAAAATAACTAAAATACTTTGAGAAATTAAAATTATGTAGGTGCGAAATACATGATATATGTAACAACACTGATGGAATATTTACAATATACTTTCCTAGCTTCAGATGCAGATGTGCAAATAATTTTTATATTTAAGCTAATATTAATGGTATCACCCACCTAGTGTATTAGCAATTGTTTATTTCCTCTTATTACCTATGACTTTATTTTTTCTCCCAAATACATTGATCTATTTTGAAAGATAATTTCATTCACCTGTTTCTGTGCATTTAAAAAGTGTGTTTTGTTTTGGTTCGTTTTCATTAATTTGAAATAAAGGGCAGCCTGACTATAAGTAAGACAAGATTAGATATTAGATTTAAAAATGTCAGGTAACAATGGTTTCCTTTTTTTTGTTTTTCCAACTCTTAAAAATATCATTTCTCTCTCAACAGGAATTCAACCTACATGTTACTGTAACAACTGAATTTACATAATGCAAAAATAGCTAGATTTTTTTTTTGTCAGAAACAAAGTTAAAGTTCCAAATTCTGTACAAGCATATGATCAACTAGATGAATTTGACTGGAATATATTTTGTTATCCATTTCAAGCATAATTGTTAACACTATAATTAATCACACTATATTAAAAATTCAAATGACAAATAGAAAACAGAAACAACAAAATAATGCTTCCTGGACTGCCAAGAACTTCAGTGAAGAAAAAAAACACACTAAAAAAACTAGTAAAAATAAAATATAATTATTTACAAAAAAATACAGCCAAAATGGCAAGAAATAGACATTACAGTAAAATGTTATCTATCTATCTAGCATGTCAGTGTTGCTTTACTTTTAATCTTTATATTATACTGGCCTGGATATTTGTATTAAATGTAATATAGAATCTCATTAGAGGTGAGGAAGAACTCTAGGACTAATATTCTATAGTATAAAAATAAAGCAGAAACAGATAGCAATGTCTGAATAAGAGTACCTCTAATTAAAAATATATTCTATCGTAATATGATTTTTTATGTATGAAGGTACTTCAAAACGTTTGTGGAAAAAATTGAATTGAAAGATAATACACATGTTTACATGAGCTTTTCGAAGATCCCTTGTGTGTGTATGTGTGTGTGTGTGTGTGTGTATTTTTTTTTTGCTAAATCAAGTACTATCAAATCAGCATATTGATTTCTCCCCCCTCAAAATACACCTTACAGTTGTATTTTTCTAGTAATATTTAAAAGTACACACATAAATACCAAAGAACATCATCTTCCCTAAGAATTACTATGGTATTTGATCACCTCTGCTATAATTTATCAATACCTGTATAGCAGAGTAGAAATTTAGTTGCTAACATTCAAATGTTCTTGAGAGGGTATTTTTCTTTATTTTTCCTAACCTATCTCCTCTTGGTCTATCACTCACGTTCCTGCTGATGAAAATATGGAGGATGGAGAGCAAACAACTTTTTAAAAGAAACAAACAAACAAAAAACACATAAGCCTGCCAATTAAAAAGTTTACCAGCCATTTATTTTGTGAACATTTACACATTGATTCTAAAGTATATATGGAAACACAAAAGACCCAGAATAGCCAATGAAATATTGAAGGAGGAAGAACAAATCAGAAGACTGACATTACCTGACTTCAGGACTTACTACAAAGCTACAGTAACCAATACAGTGTGGTATTGGTGAAAGAATAAACATATAGGTCAGTGGGATAAAATAGAGAGCCCTGAAATAGAGTCAAACAAATATAGTCAACTGATGTTTGACCAAAAAAAAAAAAAAAAAAGGTGAAAGCAATTCAATGAAGAAAAGATACTCTTTTTAAAAACAGAGGTGGAACAATTGGGCATTCACGTGCAAAAAAAATGAATCTAGATACAAATCTTACATCTTTCATAAAAATGCACTTAAAATGAACCATAGATCTAAGAAAAAAAAAAAAAAAAAAAAAAAGGTGAAAGCAATTCAATGAAGAAAAGATACTCTTTTTAAAAACAGAGGTGGAACAATTGGGCATTCACGTGCAAAAAAAATGAATCTAGATACAAATCTTACATCTTTCATAAAAATGCACTTAAAATGAACCATAGATCTAAATGTAAACTACGAAACTATAAAATTCCTAGAAGATAACAGAGGAGACTATCTAGGCAATCATTGATTTGGCAATTGCTTCTTAGCTACAGTACCAAAAGGAAAATTCATTAAAAAAAAATTACACATTGGGCTTTATTCAAATTAAAACCTTCTGCTCTGCAAAAGACGTTGTTAAGGGAATAAAAAGTTAAGTCACAGACTGTGAGAAAATCTTTACTAAGCACATATTAGATAAAGAACTGGTATTCAAATATACATGATGAACTATTAAAACTCAACAATAAAATTACAAACATCTTGATAAATAAATGAGCAAAAATCTGAACAGACACCTTACCAGAGAAGACATACAAATGGCAAATGAGCATATGAAGAAGTGTTATCAGTGCATTGCAAATCAAAACAACAGTGAGATACAACTACACACCTATTGGAATGGCTAAATTAAAAAAACTCTAACACCACCAAATGCTGGTGAGGATGTGAAAGAATATGACTCGTATTCATTGCTGGTAGTAATACAAAAATGTACAGACACTTTGGAAAACAGTTTGACAGTTTCTTACAAAACTAAACATACTCTTATCACACGATCCAGAAGTCACATTCCTTGGTATTTATCCAAGTGAGTTGAAAACTTATGTACACAGAAAAAACAAGACACAAATGTTTATAACAGTGTTTTTCATAATTTCCAAAACCTAGAAGCAACCAAGATATCCCTCACTAGGTTAATGGATAAACACACTGTGGTACATCCATACAATGAAATAATATTCAGTGATAAAAAGAAATAAGCTGTCAGGCCATGTAAAGACAGGGAGGAACCTCCAATGCCTATTGCTAAGTGAAAAAAACAAACTGAAAAGTCTACAAACATTTTGATTCTAACTATATGACATTCTGGGGGGGGGGGGGGAAGATATAAAAACCACAATTTTTTTTGAAGTTCTTACAACAAGCAAATGGAGGGGACACACTTGGGTGGGAGGGGGGAGAGGGAGGAGGGAGGGAGGTTTCGGTGATGGGACATAATAAACAACTTCATTGTATATTGACAAAATAAAAATAATAATAAAAAAATAAAAATAAGGGCAAAAGTAATGAACAACAACAAAAAAAACCAACTATATGACATTCTGGAAAAGGCATAGCTATGGAGACAGTAGAAAGATCTGCAGTCTTCAGTGTTTCAGGGAGGTATAAAGGGAAGAACAGATGGAGGTCAAGGAAATTTTAGGACAGTGAAACTATTCTGTCAAAAACCATAGTGAGGAGCAAGATGGCGACGGGTCTGGAGTGAGCATGCCAGAGGACAGAGAGAGCCTGTGA
>NW_007733410.1:111243-111590 GCF_000696425.1 Galeopterus variegatus | reverse complement strand
CTTGGGCCTTACCAGGAAGTTTCCTCTCTGGTCAGCTCTGGGAGTTCTCCCTGTTCCTTGACTTCTCGCCCTGGCAGCTGGATCCTGTCCTGCTGGCCCGACAGGGTGTGTGAGATCTGTAAGTCTCCGCCTTGCTATCCAGGCGTTTCCCCTGTCTGTGTGCACACGATGGGGCCTCCTGGAGGGTGCGTCTTTTTTTCCGAGACTCCTGCTCCTTTGCTGGAACCCTCCCCTCTCTGTGCACTCAGTACAGTGCTTGGGTGTGTCTTCTGCAATCCTCGTCTCTCAGCCCCGCCTGGCCCCGAAGGGGTCTTAGGCCTCTGCCACGGACAGTGTGGGCATTCCTG
>NW_007733410.1:69846-108907 GCF_000696425.1 Galeopterus variegatus | reverse complement strand
TAGTACTCTGGCAGCACAGCGCACACTTCTCAGGCTCGCTCTGTCCTCTGGCACGCCCGCTTCAGACCCGTCGCCATCTTCCTCCTTGAGCTTGTTTTTCATTTCCATTTGCATGGTATATCTTTTTCCATCCATTCACTCTTAGTCTATGTGTGTCTTTACAGGTGAGGTGAGTCTCTTGAAGGCAGCATATTGTTGGGCCCATCTTTTTAATGCAGTCAATCAGTCTGTGCCTTTTGAGTGGGGAATTTAATCCTTTTACATTTTGAGTTATTATTGAAAAGTGTTGATTTACTCCTAGCATTTTATTGATTTTTGTTTAGATTTGTTAAGTATCTATTGTTCCCTTCTTTCTGATTTTCTGTTTTTCTTCTGTGTTTGTTGGCTTCTTGGGGTGGTAGATAAACTAATTTTTCTCTTTATTATTATCAATTTTGTTTTATTGGTGGGTTTCATTCTTTCTTGAGTATGCACAACACTGGTGGTTGTTTTTCAGGTACCAAACCCAGTACTCCCTTGAAAATTTTTTCTAAGGCTGGTCGTGTGGTAGTGAACTCCTGCAATTTTTGTTTGTCTGAGAAATATACTATTTGTCCATCATTTTGGAAGGATAGCCTTGCCGGGTAAAGTATTCTTGGCTGGCAATTTTTGTGCTTTAGTATTTTGAATATATAATCCCATTCTTTTGTGGCTTTTAGGGTTTCTGATGAAAAGTCTGATGTTAGTCTGATTGGGGCTCCTTTGTAGGTGACTTGACAGTTCTGTCTTGCAGCTTTTCAGATTCTCTCTTTGTCTTTGAGTTTTGCCAGTTTGAGTATAACATGCCCAGGAGAGGACCTTTTTGGGTTGAATATGTTTGGCAATCTATTGGCCTCCTGAATCTGAAGATCTGTGACTTTCCCTATACCTGGGAAGTTTTCTGCTATTATTTCATTAAATATGTTTTCAATGCCATTTCCTTTTTCTTCCCCTTCTGGAATACCCATGATTTAGATATTTGAGTGCTTAAGGTTGTCTGTTATCTCTCTTAGACTTTCTCCAGTTTTTTAAATTCTTTTTTCTTTTTTTTTTTTGTTTGGTCTGCCTGTGTTAATTCAAACAGCCCATCTTCAAGGTCAGAAATTCTCTCTTCTGCTTGTTCTAGCCAGCTGGTTACACACTGTGTTGTGTTTTTTATTTCGTAGAATGAATTCTTCAGCTCCACAAGCTCTGCTACATTTTTTTTCAGGGCATTGATTTCTTTGTACGTTTCTTCTTTTGGTCCTGTATATTTTTTCTCATTTCATTGTGTTGTTTAACTGAGTTTTCTTGTATCTCATTTAGTTTCCTTAGAATTGACACTCAAGTGCTGGCCCTGTGGCTCACTCGGGAGAGTGCGGTGCTGATAGCACCAAGGCTGTGGGTTTGGATCCTATATAGGGATGGCCGGTGCGCTCACTGGCTGAGCATGGTGTGGATGACACTAATCCAAGGGTTGCGATCCCCTTACTGTTCAAAAAAAAAGAAAAAAAAGAATTGTCACTCAAAATTCCTTATCAGTCATTTCAAGGAAGTCCTCCTGTTCTAAAGGATCTAGTGCTTGAGGGTTATTATTTTCCTTTGGTGGTATTGTACTTTCTTGATTTTTCATATTTCTGGTATCTTTCCTTTGGTGTTTAGTCATTGTTGCAGAGGGTATCATGGTCCACTTGTTCCACCCTTATGTCTGGCCTGGATCCTGAAGGGACTGCTAATTATGGACAATGGGGACTGGCTTGGGCTGGGGGTCCTGCATCACCTGCCTGTTCCAGCATGGCTGACTCAGGGCATGTTGGCCCAGCAGCTCTCAGGCTTCTCTGGGCAGTGGGGACTGGCCTGGGCTGGGGGTCCTGCAGTGACTGCCTGTTCCAGCCTGGCTGACTCAGGGCATGTGGGCCCAGCGTCTCTCAGGCCTCTCTGTGTGGTGGGGACTGGCTTGGTCTGGGGGCCCCACAGTGTTGGCTCCTGTCTGTTCCAGCATGGCTGTCTCAGGGCATGTGGGCCCAGCGGCTCTCAGGCCTCTCTGGGCAGTGGGGACTGGCCTGGGCTGGGGGTCCTGCAGCACCTGCCTGTTCTGGTGTGACTGTCTTGGACGTGTGGGCCTGGTGACTCTCAGGCCTCTCTGGGTGGCAGAGACTGGCCTGGGCTGGGGGTCCTGTGGCACATGGCTCCTGCCTGTTCTGGCATGGCTCTCGGGCCACTTGTTGTTGCTTTTTAATAGTTGTAAGTTGGTTGATATGTGAGAGAGAGTGATGCTAGAAACTGTCTATTCCACCATCTTGACCATTGGGCATGACTATTTTCCAATAAAACTTTATCTATAAAAACAGGTGGTAGGCCAGGTTTGGTTCATGGGCTGGTCTGTAGTTTGCCTGTGCTTCTCTAGAATATCATCTTTAATGGCTAATTAGTATTCTGTTAACAATATATCATGATTTACTTGACCAGTCAGAGTAATAGCTAATGTTGTTTGAGGCCTTACTTTGTGCTTTGCTGGGTTTGTTCTCTTTACTTTCTCCCGTATTCCTGCCCACAACTCTGTAAAGTGTGGGCATCATTCTTCCTATTGAACAGTTGAGGAAACTCAGATAAGGAACAGGTAGGTAATTTACCTAAGGATAGATGGCTTGTAGGTAGAAAAGGCAAAATTTAAGTTTGTTTGATTTTTAGAAGCCAGGCTTTTAACTATTCACATTTTTATGCTCATTGGTGGCTATTTCTTTAGGATAAATTCCTAGAATTAGTATAGCAAGTGCATCTTAAGGCTCTGATATGTGTTACCCAGTTGATTTTTATGGCTAAGTCATATTTCTCAGGTGATATATAGCAGATGTGTTCCTACACCCTTATCTATAATGAAGACCTTTAAAATGTTTGCTATTTAATAGGTGAAAAAAAGTTCATATTAAATCACATTAAAAATTTTAAATACAGGTGAACATTTAACTTATATGTATTTCTCATCCATATTTTCTTCTTAGGTGATTTCTCATTCCTATTCTTTCCCCATTATTCTATAAGAGCATTTGTCTTTTCTATTGATTTGTTGAAGTTGATGTTACATTGCTTGTTATGAAAATGATCCTTTTACTTTAAAGAGATGTTGTCTTTACAATTGAAGAGAATTAAATATATTTTTAAAAATGTAGCATTAGTTAGAGTCCTGGTAACAAAAAACCCACAAAAACTGTAAGGTAAGAGAGAACTTATTTCTGTTGGGGAACTTGTCCCTTTAGTTTCCATCTCTTAAGTCACTAGGATTTGTGTTCTTTAATTGGAACTACTGCTTTGCTGTGGCCATGGCAACGTATCTTAGCTCCCATGAACAGCATACACCTTGACAAAATATTTTTTTAGAGAGTGGCTTTAGATAGAATTTATTATCCAGTGTGTTCATGGAGAGTCTAGATGAATTAATGAATGGTAGACCCATAATTTTATAATAATGACAGTAATAATAGTGAAATTAACAGTTACTATCTACTGATCACTGACTGTATCCCATTATTTCATTTGATCTTCACAGTAACCCTATGTCATAGATATCATTATTATCCCTGTATTATACATGAAGAAACTGAAGCACTGAAAAATTAAGTGCTTGCCCTGGGCTATGCAGCTGGTAAGTCATGGAGCGTGACCTTGGCCTTGATTTTCTACTGTCTGAGTCTCACGAGCTTATTACAGGAAGGACTTTGGGGTATTTGCCTAATTCAGTGGTGGTAGGATATGTGGCAAGCTCTTGATTGTCAAAGCTGGAGTCTGCACCGCTGGAATATAAGCCAGCACTAGGATCAGTGGGCCACAGTGAATCTGACTCAATTCCATAACTCACACTCTTATAAAGATAAGGCTTATGATGATTATTGCATTCAAGGAGCCTAAAGCATAGCTACCCCAATATATTCTATCTTCTATTTCTCTCAAGGACCATCAAATTGGAAGAGGGTCTCTAATGGGGAAAACGTATGAGGCACAGTAGGCACTAGGACAAAAACAGCCGTTTTTATTGACCACCTAAATTACTCCCAGTTGCCCACTGATTTATATCCAAACTCCTTTTCCTGCCAATTCAGGGTGCTATGAACTGACCCCAAACTACAGTTTAGTCTTCTATCACATGACTGAACCATACGTACCCAATTCCCTGGGCAAACAGACCAGATCCAAACGCAGCTTGTGCTTTTCTTTTTCCTCCTTTGTTCAGCCTGTTTTATCTATTTAGAATGTCTTTAATTTCTTCTCCCCAACCCCAGTCTCTATCTGTCAGAATTTTGGGCCTCCCTCAATACTGGTGTTAAATGCAACCTAAGGATCAATTCCTGATTTTTACAGACAAAAGTGACTTCTTTTTTCCTATTTGATTTGTATGGCTATTTATATTACTCTCAAGTCAATTATAACCTACTTATTTGTAGGATAGTTTTTTGTGCAGATATCTTTTCCCTCCAGCTCCATTGAAAGTCCCTTGACAATTGGGATTTAATTCAGTTTTGTATTCTCTGTAGGATTTGCATGGTTCCATGAATATAGTAATTTTCCAAAGGTAAATGATGGCATGTCTTAATCCTGTTCTTAGGGATTCTGACTCTAGAAAATTGAAACCACTGTTTAGAGTCTTATTATGGATCGAATGTCCCCCCTTCCCACCAATCCATATGTTGACCTCCTAATGTCCACTGTCTCAGAATGTGACCTTGTTTGGAAATACTGTTGTTACAGATATAATTAGTTAAGATGAAGTCATACTGGATTAGGTGCCCACCTGATCCTTGTATCCTTATGAAAAGAAAGAATTGAGCACAGACACACACAGGCAGAACACTGTGTGAAGATCAGAGTCTTGCTGCCACAAGCCAAGGAACTACCAGAAGCTAGGACAGGGACCCAGAACAAGTCCTTCCCCGGGGCCTTCAGAGGGAGCATGGTCTGGCCAACAGCTTGATCTCAGTCTTCTAGCCTCCAGAACTGAGAGACAATAAATCTCTGTTGTTTAAGCCACTCAGTTTGTTACGGCAGCCCCAGGAAACTAATACAAGCCTGGTGTTTTTATCATCTCCACAACCAAGGTGGGTGCTTAAGATGACCTTGTCTTATGTGGTGCTAGGGGCTGAGGTGGGGGTGGGAGGCTGATAACAAAGCAACCAAAGAGCCTTCTTTATGTTCTGCACTCCTGGTCGTGGGCTCCAGCCCAAGTTCTCATGGTCCTCTGGGCATCTTCAGCACCAGAGACTCAGCATGTAAAAACCGCACACACACACCATTTCTCTCCAAAGCCCACCTAGCTATTGTTATCCTGGTCCTAGTGGTCCCTCTGGCCAGAACCTCTGTGATCCCTTCCTTTTCTCATCCCCAATTTTTAAAATACCTGGATTTCTGCCTTCTTTTGGAAAACAGGGAAGATGAGGCAACAGCAGGCCCTCATTACTGCATGGCAGTCGCTGGCCAGGCCGAGGGGCTGCCCCTTGACACAGAGAATGTCTGTCCTGTCTGACATCATGTACCCAGACTTTGTGGGCACTGAGCCTGGGACCCCGGCAGGCTGGAGGTGAGAACGTTGTCCCCCCTCACTGGGATGTAAGTGGAGTGCTTCTGATCACGGGCTCTGAGTCACAGTGCGGGTTTGCGTCCTGCTGTGTCACTTACTGGCAGGGGGCAGCCATGGGGAGATTTTTTAATCTCCTTGGGCCTCTGCTTCCTAATCTGTAAATGGAGATAATAACAGTGCTCTCCTCGTAGGGGTGTCAAGAGAATTAAATGATTTAATGCACGTCAAGAGATTAGAGCCTGACGCAGAGCAGGCCCCCGTAAATGTTCACTTGTGTTGTTATGTCTTCAGGAAAATCTCATCACCAGTTATCCACTGCCTGATTATTTTTCATAAAGAAGGGTGTATTTACTCCTTGGTTTTTCTTTGCTTCTCCCATCCCCTGACAGTTTCACATGCATTTAGAAATGTGGTGGTGGTTTATACACACAGTTAGGGCTGGCCTAGCAGAGAATTTGGAGCAAAGCTCCTGGGATCTAACTGGGCTGAGCTCCTTGGCTTCTCCTGGCTGCCAAGTCCCCTGTGGTACCTGCCTTCTATGTTGTTTCAGTTCCGGTGACCAAGGGCACAGCTTGGTGACTGGCCTCCCGAGGCCTTCAAAGTCGCCAGGGTCCCTCTAATTAGGTACACTGTTAAGCATGCAGGTATTTATCCTGCAGGCAAGAAGGGCTGCTGGGAATAGCTGCTTACCATGAAATCCAGGCAGCAAGTCAGTGTTAGTTAGAAGCATATACCTGTTATTCAAGGCACTGGCAAAGCCCAGACCAGCAAACAACCAGTGAGGGCCCGCCGCCCCCCTTTCCCCACCAATTGTTTCCCCCAACTGCATTATCCTTATAGGGTCACTCCTAAGCAGTGCTGACTCATTCAAGCTAATGTTTGTGTGCTGAATCTTTGTTAATCAGTGGGGATTTACTAAGCACTTCCTGGGCACCAGATCCATTACATGGTAGGTAAAATGAGAGGTATTGTCTGTAAGGAGTGTGCAGTCTGGTCATTGGGAGAAACCTATGAGCCAGCAGTGGGTGGAGTTGGGGGATCATTGGTGTTGATTATGGGATCCCAGAGAGGGGGATCCTGACTCAGCCTGGGGTTGAGACTGGGGGCATTTTGGGGATCATCATACTTGTCATTATTGATCTAATGTTCCTATAAGAGTGAGCTTTGTCAGGACAGGGGTTGTGGCTATCTTTTTGCCTTGTGTCTGGTGCTAGCCCAGAGGTTTGCATATAATAGAAGCTCCATAAACATATGATGAGTAAGGAAATTAAGTAACATCTAAGCTGAGAACCAAAGGATGGGGAGTCAGCCAGGAGGAAAGAGTGGGATCTGGGAAGGAAAGGGGTGACAGTAGGAAATAAAGTGGTGATGAAAGACAGCTTGAGGAGGGAGCGGCATGTGCTCCTCAGGGAGGGACAGAGGCTGTCTGGGAACTGTCAGCCCACACGGTAGGTGGTATGGAGCCATCTCAAGGTCGGGGACCTGGGGAGGGCTGAACTGTGAGAATAACGTAGAGTTCTTAGTTTTTACATAGAGGAAAGACGTGATGAGATTCCATATGCATGTTTGAAGGTGCAGGAAATGGACTAGAGAGGACAGAGTGGAAGAAGAGAGTCAGTCGATAGCTCCTGCAGGAATCTTGATGAGAGTTGGTTGGACTGGGCAAATTACCGTCATCTGAGATGGAAATGTCGCTAGAATTAAAATCAGCTAAGGATATAGAATTGTCAGGACCTGGCAAGTATTGTCCATGGAGAGGAAGGAGAGATGTCTGAATGATGCCCAGGTCTCTGGGGGATGCTGGAACCATTCACATATGTTATAAGTAACATGGAAAGAGGGGCAGTGGGAAGGTCAGATTCACATGTGGACACACTGAGTTTGAGTTGCCTGTGGGAAGTCCAGTGGGCTGGGGGATGCTGGAACCATTCACATATGTTATAAGTAACATGGAAAGAGGGGCAGTGGGAAAGTCAGATTCACATGTGGACACACTGAGTTTGAGTTGCCTGTGGGAAGTCCAGTGGTCAGTTGCATGCATCCGTCTTCACCTCAGGAGAATGATCTGGCTTGAGATATGGGTTTGGACCCTCACTGGCATATAAGATCAGGGTTACATAATCTAGAAGTTCATGGATAAAATTCAGAAGACCCACAAACTTTAGTAATTATACTAAAATTGTAATGCATGTGCATTGTTCTGGAGAGGTAGCTTTGTATTAACTTTGCAAAATGCCCATGTCCTCAAATAGGTTAACCCTTGATCTGTATGGTTATTAAAGCTGGAAGGAGAGGGGAGATTTCTCCAGCAGAGTGAGAGGGGAAGAGGGCCGGAGGCTGCACTGTGGGGACCATCAGCATTTCAGGGATGGAAGGTACTGTGCTATGTCAGAGGTTGGGGGCCAGAGTATAGGGGGTGAGATAAAAATTTACAGCTAACAATAGCTGCAATGTTCATAAAGCACTTTTGCATACACTGTCATTTCATCTCTCCATAACTGAATTAGATATTTACAATTTGGCTCTGTGTCAGGGTTTAGTATAAGACACAAAACTTGGCTATAAGTTTAAAAGAAGGGATTTCATGCAGAGAATTAGGTGCTTACAAAACCATTGGTAGGGTGAGTCCTAGGGAAAGATTTCCAGAACAATACAGAACCAAGGTCAGAGTGCACCCCTGTAGCTGCCATCTGGCATTGCATTAGGGAGCTGGGACTGTAAAGCCACCATGGCTATTACCACCAAGGCAACTTCTTCTGGAGGCTAGTGAAGCTGGAGAAAGGATGCTGGACACTGCTGTAGTTAAACAGTCTCATGTTTCCATGACCTTCCTTAACAGCAGGGAACAGTCAAGAAGGAGCCAGAAGATGGCCCCATCTCACTTCTTCCTTCTAGAACTCCTGGCATGAGTGCATCTCATTAGTGAAACCCAGTTCACTCCTGGATCCCTAGATGTAGATAAGTCTGGAAAACATTTTTAACTATACCACCTCCTTGCCTAAAAGGATCTGGAGAAGGGGTTCTTTTTTTCTTTTTTTAAGGGACCAGATAATAAATATTTTAGTCTTAGTGAGCCCTGTAGTCTCTACTGCAGCTCCACAGCTTTACCCTTGTAGTGCAAAAGCTATCATAGTACCTAAGTGAATGAGTGTGCTTGTGTTCCAATAAAACTTTATTAATAAGAATGGGTGGTGGGCTGGATTTGGCCTGTGGGCCATAGCTTGCCAACTCCTCAGGTAAGCAAGTCAATTCACAATAATTACCATAGGTTCTTTTTATAGATGAGGGAATTAAAACCAGAGAGACTGTCATTTAGTCAGTGCAAGTGCAGACACATTCTGGTTATTTTGGTTTCAAAGTTCATGCTCTTGTCAGCAAACCATGATGCTTGGGCCCTCCCCTTAGGAGGCTTGGGATCTAAAAGAGGAGATAACGATGTGAGCTTCATTGTTGCAGACCATGGTAAATGCTCCTAGAAAGGTACACAGTGCTTTTGAGTACAAGGTATTTTTTGACAGGAGAAATCAGGATAAATTTCTAGGTGTTGAAGAAAAGTACAGTGTTAAGAGGTGGAGATGGAAGCTGGGCAGATCAGAAGAGCATTTTCAGTGGAATGAGAAACCTCAAGGCAAGTTTAGGAAAACAGCTAGGAATAGAAACTCATCTGAACATCATGACCTTTAACGGTGTTAGCAGAGATAAGACTGGATTACTGAGAACCTCAGATGTTAGGATTAGGAAACTGGACTTGAAATGGGAAGCACGGACAGTTTTGGAACAGGGTTGTGACACACGCATTACTTCAGGAAGACTTATCTCTGGTATTGCTGTGCAGAGTTTTTTGAGAGTCAGAAGACACGGCCAACAAGAATGCACTGAGGAAGTTACTGCGGTGTCGTTCCAGGGGACGCAAAGGAAGCGGTGGATATGAGGGGCGTCTTGCAGCAGTCATAGGACTTGGAAACTTGTAAAGGTAGAGGGAATAGAAGGATATCTTTGATAGGAAGAGATGGAACAATCAACAAAACTTGGAAAGCTAGGAGCAGGAGCTTGTTTTTGTGGAAAAGGTGGTGGGTTCCATCTCGGACATGAGGTGCTGAGAGGGAGAGGTGGAAATAAGAGCAAGCAGTGGGATATGTGGGCTTCATGTGCAAGATGGAGTCAGTTGGGAATTGGACAGGGAGCCACATAAGAGCCCAGATCTCTGATCGAGTGTGATAGGGGAGGATGCTCAAAGGGGAACCCAGGGAACTTCAGTAATCAAGAACTAGGAGAGGGACAAGAGTAGGAAAATGAGGTAGGAGGGGTGGTGAGAGTGGCAGGATGGAGGCTGTGTCGTAGGAGTCAAAGGGTTGTTTCCAGAACAAGGAATGGCTGGGCGTGTCGTATGCTCAGGGAGGTCAAGAAGTATTGGTGAAAAGCCACTGGACTTGGTGATCACACAGTCATCGTGGGTGACCCCTGAGAGAGCTGTGCGGTGTGTGAACTCTTCTCTCGGGGAGTTTGATATTGAAAGGAAAGAAGCGAGGAGATGGTAGATTGAAATCTGTGTTTGTTTTAAAGCTGATTAATTCTTCAGTGCCTGAATATCAGGAATGGCTTGACTCAGAGTGTATCCTGATTTCTGCCTCCAGCTTTCCTAAAGAAAAGCGGTTTGAATGAGAAACATCAGCTAGTTGTCTCTTGGTTTCAGGACTCATTTTTTTGGTCAGTTGTTTGTGTCTCACTTGCCTCTGCTCTTGGCTCTGTCGGTGGCCTCTCCTGGCAACTGTGAGGTCACACACAAGTGTGTGCAGTTGTTAAGCAACCGCTTCCAGTCGTTGTGGCCCTGCTAAATTTGGAACATGTATTCGTCCCAATCTAAGTCTTCATTCAGTGGGAAAAAAATAAGTCCTTGACTTTGAGATTTCAGAAGTTACACATTTGTAGAATATGAAATGAGCGTGTTGATGATTTTTGTCTTACCTCACAGAAGTTTTTCAAAATACTCTGGAGAACTGCTGTGCAGTGCTGTGAAAATTTAGTTCTCTCCAGGGACTTTTCTCGAAAAAAAAATGTAGGTATGCCCAACCCCAAAAGGAACTGAGTATTTTATACCAGTGCTTTCTGAGATAATAAGTAAAAACAGAACACGCACACAACACACAAAACACAACACAGCAACAAGAGGAAAACCCAACAAAACAGTAAACTAAACAAACTCTAGAGTTTAGATGGACTAATTTTGTCAGTTGAAATTAAAGATATATTCTAACTCTTATTTTCTTTTACATCTTGGTTTGTGGCTTCCACAACATATTCATCTTAGTCTCAAATGGGTTATAAAATAGATGCAAGAAGAGGTAACTTGGATGAATATTCTCCCCCCAGTAGAATTCTCTTCCTCACGGTCATATTTCACCAGTTATGTTGTACCTGCATGGCCTGAGCTATGTTTCTCTGGAGCTTTTTAGAAATTAGAAGTGCTATTGTACTCTTTCACATTTGTACTGGGTTATAAAATAGATGCAAGAAGAGGTAACTTGGATGAATATTCTCCCCCCAGTAGAATTTTCTTCCTCACGGTCATATTTCACCAGTTATGTTGTACCTGCATGGCCTGAGCTATGTTTCTCTGGAGCTTTTTAGAAATTAGAAGTGCTGTTGTACTCTTTCACATTTGTATAGAACTTTAGTCTTTGAAGGGTTTAGACATCCATTAATCTCATTTGACCTCAGGACAGTCTGTGAGATAGGCAGCCCATGTACATCATTAAGTCCATATTGCAGCTAAAGGAGCTGGCATTCAGACTGGTTAAATAACTAGCCCAGGGTCACACGGCTCATTAGCAGCAGATTCAGAGCTGAAGGTCAGATTTTCCAGCTCCAAATTTGTTATTTCTTTTCATTCTGCTGTGAGTGGCATTTTTGACATTAATGTTTTCTTCCATTCTTAGGAAATTCAATGTTTAGGCTTTGTACCGGATCAAGTTGGTTTCTGGTAGTACATTGATTGCGGAATGCCCAGAAGCAGAAACCACAGACTTTAAATGATAGTTACCCTTATTGGAGGTCTGGCCCTTACTGAATGGAGGTCTCTTGTCAAGGGAGGGTGTAGATTGAGGCAGGAGGTTGCTAACCTTTCACAAAATGGAAACTCCCGGGCTCCTTGGGAATGGCTAATTGGGATCATTATGGCAGAGTCTGCAAATGTGACGTACTTTGTAAACCCTGGAGGAGCGGCAGTGGACTGTGTGTTTCTGTGGAGATAGATTTTTGCATACATTCTCCTCCGGACACTGCTGCTGTTGGTGCATGCTTGTTTTTATAAACAAGCTTGTTTTGCTCCTTTTTTAGAAATGAGTCTATTATCTAGCTTCATGGTGGTTTTCTGTGAGTACGAGCTTGCGCTTCATTTAAATTGAACACTTGCACTACTGCAAAACTGAATTTAGTGACGTTGCCAATATCTTAGCCCTCAAGTAGTCTTTAAATATTATTAAGCCTGGGAGCTGGTCCAAGAAATTTCTTGTTCTTTTTCCTGTACCACTCAGCATATAAATCCTGAATTACTGCTGACTGATGATATATAAAGTACAAATCAATAAACATTTTGTTTCCTTATTTTGGGGAATGAGACAATGAGTGAAAGAGAACTCCTCGATGGGGACTTAAAAATATTATCATTGTTCTATGGATTAATAGACAGAGGTAGAGCTACTTTAGTCGTTTGCTGACCACCATGTTATTACACTGTACTGGAAGAATTTTTTAAAAACAGCTTTATTGAGATATAATTCACATACCGTGCAGTTCATCCATGCAACGTGTACAAATCAATGTTTTTTGGTACATTACTTTTTAAAAAAATTTTAATGTATATATAACATAAAATTTGCCACATTAATCATTCATAATATAGTATTCAGTGGCATTAATTATATTCACAATTTTGTGCAACTATCACCGATATCTGTTCCTGAAACTTTTTCGTCATTCCCAACAGAAACTCTGTACCCATTAAAGAATAACTCTCCATAAAAGGATTTTTAAATATACTTTGATTACTGTCTTCATATATATAAGAACTACGAGGGAGATTTTTTTAGTCTGTTGTTTTAGGGTGAGTTTATTCTTTTAGGGGGAATTCCACATAATGCATGACACAGATTGGGTTCTCTTGGGAAATAGCCTCTGAGACTAGCATTATTAGGGTCTCTCTCAGGATCAGTGCTGGTGGGGGAGGGAAGGAGGTTGGTGCAACAGAGATGAGTTTTTATACCTTCATATCATCCAGGCATAGGATGCAGCAGGCTGCCCCCAGGAAGGGGCATGAGCTTGGGCAACTCTCTTCAGTCAAGGGCAAGGTAGGGTTGATAGCTGAAGGCTGTGAGCCAGCAGCTGGAGGGTGAGATGCTCAGTCAGTAGTTCCCCAAACTTTGCTGCCTATTGTAATCACTTTTGCATCCTCAAAATTACTATGCCTGATTTAATTGGTATAGGGGTGAGAAGTGGGTGTTGGGAGTTTCTAAAACTTTCCAGGGGATTATAGTGAGCAACACAGATTGGGAATGACTACTCTCAGTCTTGAACAGGCATCAGCACAGTGTACACCATTGTGGGAAATGCCTGAATGTTGGATTCAACAAACTTGAACTTGGCTCAACCATTTGCTAATTGTTAGTTTTTATTTATGTTTTGCTAAGATGTTGCTCTGGGCTTGTAAATATATGAATGGATGGTTGACAGCAGTCGGGTTTGGTACTGATGCCATGGTTCAGGCATCCACTGGGGGTCTTGGAATATATCCTCTGCAAATAAGGGGGGACTACTGTACTTCTGAACGAGAGACTGTGTTAATAAAACAGTATAGTATAAGCCTATTTTTGCATTAAATTATATTCACATTGAAAAATGCCTTTGAGAAAAATACCAGATGTTAACACTAAACAGTGTTTTTCCCCAAGTAGAAGAATTACAGGTGAGTTTTACTTGTCATTCCACATCTCTTCATAATATTTAGATTTTAAAAATATTACACATATATTCATTTAATTTTTGTGTGTTAATTTTATATTCACAAAAAGCATGGAGCCATTTCCAAAATTACACACACTTCCCTATATCTACATCTCTGTCTGTCCGTCCATCAGTCCATCCGTCCACCTCTCTCTCTACCTATTCATTCAGCAGCCTAGAAGAGAACAGCCTATAATCCAGTTAGTGGTTATCCTTGGAATTTGTGGTCATGTATGATTTTTATTTTCTTTCTTATGCTTATTTATATGTTACAGATTTTTATGACGAGATCGTATCACTCTTACAATGAGAAATAAAAAATAGCTTTTAATATCTCAGTGCACTTGTCTGACCTATCTTCTGTCCACTCTTGCATCTGTTTCACGTGGAGAGTCCTTTGGTTAGCATTTCTTTCTCCATGTCTTTCTTCCTGCCTTCTTATTTAAATAATCACTATTATGTGTTGCATAGTTGTATGCTTTACAAATTAGGGCCATTATTCAAACTCTTGCATTTGCTATCAAGCTGTACATTTTCACTTTATTCATTACTTTTTCTTTCTTGAGTTTGTCCTTTAGATGAGACATTTCCATGCATAGCATCCATCCCCTACCGTTATGCTTTTGATTCATCTATTAAATGGCAATGTGTCCTCCAAAAATACTGCTATTAAATCAAATCATTCCATATTTACCCTTGGGAAGAGCTTTGAGGTTATAAAACTTACCAGGCAGGTAGGATATGCAAAAAGAGAAATGCATGGAAATACTTCCCCAGGCAGAGGCTCTTCCATGTGTCAGACAAATCTCATTCATCCCTTAGGCCTTAACTTAGACATGCCTCCTCTGTGATGCCTGTCTTGACACTCCCACAATAAGCTGGTGCAGACTTCTCCATATGTTTATTATAGCTCGTATTAAATTTTATTGTGAGTAGTTGTTGATGTCCATTATCCCCTTAGGCCTCCAGATAGGAAACGTGGTAGCTATCCACCACCATGGCCCCCAATAATCCCCACATATTCATACCCTTGACAAACAGATGTTGACAGAAGTGATCATACTCGTGTCATTTTCAGGATTAGATTGTAAAAGATTGGGGTTTTCATCTTGGGCACTTCCTCTTGGATTACTCACTCTGTGGAAAGCCAGCTGCTGTGCTGTGAACACAGGCAGGCAATGTACTAAGAGAGGCTCATGGGGCAACAGCTAGTAAGAAGCAGAAGCTGGTCAGCGACCATGTGAGTGAGCTTAGAAGCAGATCCTCCCTTGCTGAACCCCAGATGTTGCAGGCCCTGCCATCAGCTTGATTCAACCTCATGACAGACCCTGAGCCCATATCATCCATCTAAAGGGCTCCCAATTCCTGACCCTCAGAAGCTATGTGAGACAATAAATGCTTGTTGTTTTAAGTTCTGAGTTTTGGAATAATTATATATCAACAGATAAAAAGTACAGGTGTTGGTACTAAGTAGGGTGCTGATGTAATAAAAAACTAAAATATGGTAGTGGCTTTGAACTAGGCAGAAGGCAATGAAGAAGCTGTAAGAATTGAGGAACATGTTAGTAAAAGCCTAAAGTTCTTTGACTACATTGTTAATAGATGTTTGGACTTTGAGGAGGCTCCCAGTGAAGGCTTAAAGGAAAATGAGAAAAATCCTATTGAGAACTGGAAAAAGGAGAATCCTTGTTATACAGTGGCAAAAAGTTTAGCAACATTGTCATCTGCAGTAATGTGAAAAGTAAAAAATGTTCCTGATGAACTGAGTGATCCAGTTAAGGAGATTTCTAACCAGAGTGTTGAAAGTGCTTTCTGGTTTTTTTCCTGTTGTTTATAGTAAAATGCAAGAAGAGGGAGAGAAGCTGAAGGCAGAACTATAAAATAAGAAAGAGCCAGGACTTGCTGCTTTTGAAGATTTCCACATGGCACATGATGCTAAAATTAAGAAATGGCTTCTGAGCAAAGATCAAATTCAGGGCACTTTTAGGAAAACAAGTTCCAAACATGAAGCCAAGGGTAAAACTATAAAATATTCTCTTAAGATCTCAAAAATCAAAGATGGTGTTTCAGAGTACTGTTCAGTCAGAGAAAAAGCCCTCTCAGGAGATCAAGAATTGGTCTTACAGCTCCTTTCTGTCAAACAATAGGGCTTCTTGGATGCTCAAGGACATTGTACCTCAGCAGAAACCCAAGGTGGAGAAGGATCTGTTGCAACATGGTTTGTGGGTATAGCTTTTGTCCAGTGGAATGAAGCCTAAAAGAATTAACAGAAGACCCACAAAGTTTCAGGACAGTTATACTTGAACAAACACCATCAGCTTGAAATGAAAGGGATACAGAGTACAAAATGAAAAGAGACCTTTTGACCACGAAGTATCATAGGACACAAGCTAAAGAAAACTACTGAGCTTCAAGCATGGGTTACTTTTCATGAAAATGGAAGGGTGACCAAGAGGGCAGAACCAGGAGTTCAGAGATGCAGCAAAGAGCCATGGAGAACTACTTTCAGACCTCAATTAGAGATCTCATCAAGGATCATCCAAAATTTGCATGGCCGGATTTCAGAATTGCTAACCCTGCACACTTCTCCTTTCCCCCTTTGTGAGTAGGAGTGTTTATAGTGGTTATCCTCTGCTTGTCCCACCATTGTATGCTGGGTGTAGGGGGACAGATAACTTGTTTCTTTACTTATACATCCCTACAAATCAAGAAGCCATACATCTGAGACTACACATGAGGAGTCTCATCTGTACCTAGACCTGATTTAGATGATAAGGGTGTGGACTTGGAGCTGATGCTGTAATGGGATGAGACTTTTGGGGACTTTGGGAGGGGTTAGTATATAATGCATGCAGGAGGGATTTGAATCATCGATAGCCAGAGGGTGGACATGGTAAGGGTTCCAAGACAGCCCCCTCTGATCTCTGACTCCTGGGATTCACAGAGTTGTTCATCCTCTCCCCGTTTCACGTTGTACTAGGGTTGCTTTGTGTGACCAATAGCACATGGTGGAAGTGATGGTTTGTCACTCTTGAGACTAGTTCTTTAAAGACCCCAGCTTCTGTCTTGGGCATGTTTTCACTTGCTCTTTGAGATTACTTGCCATGGGGAAAGCCAGCTGCCATCTGTTTAGGACACTTGGGCAGCCTTGTGGAGGTCCATAGAGTACAGACCCTCCAGCCAGTAGCCATGGGAGAGAGCTTTCTTGTAGTGTCCCCTCCAGGTCCAGTCAAGGTTTCAGATGATACAGGCCAGACCGGTGGCTTGATGGCAATCTCGAGAGACACAGTGTAGAAAAGAGCTGCCTTAGGAGGCCTGAGACTGCTATCCTTAGAGAGGCCTGCTTGCAAGATTGGCTCTTGGCTAGCATCTGTGAATCTGGATTTAGGGGGGTTCCCCACCTTTCCCCAACAGATGAGTGGCTCACTGTGCCTAAACTGTGTAAACAATATTATTATTATTATTATTATTTTTGTCCTTTTTGAGACCAGCTGCACCTCGCTCAGCCAGTGAACGCTATGAGCACACTGGTCATCCCTATACAGGATCTGAACCCGCGGCGGGAGCGCTGGTGAGCTCCCAGCGCCGCACTCTCCTGAGTGCGCCACGGGCTCGGCCCTAAACAATATTATTTATGCTGAACTCCTGTTTTCCATCTAGAAGTCTGGAATTTTAATACATCTTAGGTGGAGGGGTGTGTACATCAGCAGCCCCTAATGAAAACCTTGGGTAGTGAGTCTGTAATGAGCTTTCCTGGTAGACAACACTTCACATATTTGTCACCATACAATGCTAGAGGAATTAAGCCCATCCTATGTGATTCCACTGGGAGAGAACACTTGGAAGCTTGCACCTGGTTCCCTATCTGGCAAAGGGAAAAGATGCTGATTTCGCTTTATATCCTTTTGCTGTAATAAATCATAGCCATGAGTAATAATGTATCTGAATCCTCCCAGCCATCACTGAACTTCGGGGTGATCTTGGGAATCTACAGCACAGAGCCTCTGGAGCTAGAAGCACCTAGATCCTCCCAGATTCCTGACCCTCAGAAACTTTGTGTATGAGTCGGGAGAGACAGAACCAACAGGATATGTATATAAATATATGAGAGGGGATTTATTAGGGGAATTGGCTTAGGTGATTACGAAGACTGAGAAGCCCCCCAATAGGCCGTCTGCAAACTGGATGTTGGTAGTGGCTCAGTTCAAATCTGGAAACCTTAGAACCAGGGAAGCCAGTGGTGTGATTCTCAGTCCAAGGCCAAAGGCCTGAGAGCCAGGTGTGCAGCTGGTGTAAGTCCTGGAACCCAAAAGCTGAAGAGTCTCGAGTTTGGATGTCCACAGACAGGAGAGAAGAGTGTATCTCAGCTCCAGCAGATATAGAATGAGAGATTCACCTTTTCCACCATTTTTGTTCTCTCTGGGCCCCCAGCAGATTTGAATGGTGCCCACCCATACTGAGGATGGATCTTTCCCACCCAGTCCACTGAGGCTTACATACTAATCTCATAGGCACCTTCATAGGCACACCAAAAGTAATGCCTTGCCAGGTTTCTATATATTCCTTAATCCAGTCAAATTGACAACTATAATTAACCATCACACTTTGAGATAATAAATATTTATTTTAAGCGACTGAATTTGGGAGTAGTTTGCTTCACAGCCATAGGTAACTAATACACAAAGCCAGTCATTTCTGTCTCCCCAGCATTTAGCATAGTGTCTAGAACATAGCTGTTAAAGAAATATTTGTTGAATGAATTGATGATATTTCTGCCTTTTTTTTTTTTTTTTTTGTCTTTCTTCATGTCCGGCAACGGATCGCAACTCTCAGTGTCGCGCCCGTACCGGACCGGGACCGGCAACGGGATCACAACCCTCGGTGTTGCGCCCGCACCTCACTCAGCCAGTGAGCAGGAACCGGTCTGTATGTGGGATCCGAACCCTCGGCGGGAGCACCGCCGCGCTCCCAAGCGGCGCACTGTAGCAGTGCGCCACCAGGCCGGCCCGATATTTCTGCCTTTGAAGAATTTTATAGTCCATCTGGTTCCTTTGCTGAAGAAATCTAAATCCTGGCTTGGTATCGCAGAGCAGGCTTACCCTCCTTTTCTTTTGCCAGGAAGAACCAATCCCAGTGGTAGCAGCCTGTCTTAAAATTATTAGGTTCTGCCATCCTCCTTTTTGAATGAGACCCAGGGGTACAGGAATTAGTGTATGATCATTCCTCTTCTTTTACTCACTTCTTAGGTCTCTGGATTTTTTTTTTCTTTCTTTCTCTTCTATGTCATGGTGGTGATAGCTGTTCTTAACATTGAAATAAAAACTTTTTCCTGCTGAAAAATTAATTACCAGGTGTTTCAGGGCCTTATACAATATTAATATCTCCCTGTTGAGTCTGGCCTCTTAATCATATGATTGCCCTGAGAGAAGTTCAGACACTTGAACTTTCTGCTTTACATTGTACCCCACATCCCCTGTTTATGCAAACTATCTTGAGATAGACATACAGAAAGATAGGAACCATTCAGGCTAAGACAGCTTTAATATAGGGGGAAAGTCCAAAATGGATACTAGAAGTAGACTTCTTTGAGTTAAGAACAGTTTCTTAAAAAAGCATTTTAATCAAAAGGTGCAAACACACCCCATTTCCCACATTGATTCCAGTGGTGAGCCTCTTGGCAGTTGTCAGAACCTTTTTCCCTCTCTTCATGTCTCCTTCCATCTCAAAAAAAAAATAAATAAATAAATGATCTTGTGTCTTGGTTTCCTAACAGGAACTCTATCATTTTTAAAAATTTTGTTTTTCCTCTTGTATCAGAGAATCTTTCAAAGGCTTCCCTCTCTACTTTTTCAGTCCTGCTTTCAATCCCATTTACCTGGACCCGATGGATCATTTGAAAGTGAAATGCTTGCCCCGTAATGGCATCATTTGAAAACCACCAATGACCTGCAGGGCGTACTTTGTCTCCTCCCTGCCCTGGCCTCCCTGCCTGCATTTGCTGATCGTCCTCCCTCAAATCAGGTCGTGTGAGCAGAGTACAGCTTGGCAGGCAGTTCTAGAGATCAGACCAAAACCCAGGAATTTGGAAAGAATTGATATTTGTGAAGAAACGTGTGTGTCTGTGGCATTTTTGCCTGTTGAAATCGTCCTCACCGTTGAGCCTCATCTCAAGTTGGCCATTTTTTCCGTGAAGTCTTTCCTGCTTTCTTAAGGATGGCGCCTTTTCTGTTCTGGATTATGTAGTACTTTATTTTTAGTACTCTGATGACACAGAGTGTTTATGCTCTATTGTTACTCAGGGTTTGTGGATGATAATCCATTAGGAAATGAAAATAAGGTTAGAATGTCTGTTTTGTTTTTCAAGACTTCTGTTTTTATGAAAATTTTATATGTATATAAAGTTAGAGAATAAATATAATTTTGAAATAACTAAATATTCATGTATGGGAAGTGCATGCTAAAATTTTCGAGTGACTGGGAAACACAACCAAAAAGATGTGGAGACCAGGAATGATTACATATTAATAGGCATTTTGTAAATAGTATTGGATATTAAGTTTGAATGTAAATGATTTGACTGAGACTTGTCATTTAGTTGCTTATTAGATGGGTTTCTGCTTTGTAGAGAACATTTCTTAAACTTAGACAAGCAAAAGTTAATAAATTAAAATCACCTCTAATATGACCACTCAGAGGTAACTATTGTGAACATTTTATTGTACGAATGTATACTATATGCTCCTTTCAGCTAGTTTTCTATACATACAGACATGGTTTTCTTTTTAAAAAGGGAAAACCATGATATATTTATAATTTGTATAACTTTTGTACGTTGTACTTAGCACTTTAAAGAATGTCATAAACATTTCTTGGATACTAAATGTTCTTTTTCCACATATTTTAATGGCTTTATTATATGAAGATATAAAAATAATTCATTTAGATACATTAATTTGTGTGCTGTTGAATTTTTAGGCTCTTCCAGTTTTTTTTTTTTTCCTTCTTCACTATTATGAACAATTCTGGAAAACCAAATGCCATACCTTGTATGTCTGTCGTGCTTTCTTAGGAGAGACTCCTAAAAGTAGCATCTTCCTTTAGGAGTTAAGGTTTGGGCTGGCCCGGTGGCGCACTGGAGAGTGCGCCGCTTGGGAGCGCGGCGGTGCTCCCGCCGAGGGTTCGGATCCCATGTGGAGACTGGTTCCCGCTCACTGGTTGAGTGTGGTGCGGGCACAGCACCGAGGGTTGCGATCCCATTGCCAGTCAGTAAAAAAGACAAAAAGGGAAAAAAAAAAAAAAGGAGTTAAGGTTTTACCTCCATCTTTTTTGTCTGTCTCTAAGGCAATTTTGTATAATGGTGAAGAGTTCAGATCAGAATCTGAATCATGCCTCAACCACTCACTAGCTGTGTGTCTTTGGGCAATTTGTGAACTTCATTATGCTTCATTTTCTATCATCTGTAAACTGGAAGTGACAATAATAGCCACACTGCCTAGTTGATGATTGAACGAAATAATAAGTAGAAAGTACTTAATAGTGCATGGCATAGCATAAAAAAACAATACATTGTAGCAATTATTCCCAAAGTATTTCTCTTCTCAAGTAAGCAAAGTTAATCATAGTTAACTTCACTTCAATAAAGTGAATGACATATTAATGATTCCGTTTTATCAGTTCTTATATCCAGGAACTATGGATACAGCAATCTCATTATGTGGTAATTTATAGGGATAGTGTGTAATCTTGCATATTATTTACAAGGTAAATAGGAGCCCTTTTATAGGCAGATCCATATATTGACAGACGGGGGAATTAAAGTCTTGTTAGAAGAAACTTGTCATTTATTTTGTAAACAATGTAGTTAATTTACAGCAAACTTGAGGAGGGCAGTTTACCATCTGTGTACTGGTCCAGCTCTTGGTCCACTCAATAAATATTCACAAAGTAAATAAATATTCATGAGCAAACATGTCTATGCTTTGTTGAATGTATCGTAATGTATGTTGTAAAACTCATGAAGGCTTCATATGATGAACTAACAATTGACAATGAAATTCTTGTCTGCAAAGTGAGCTGAGGCTTTCAGGGTGTTCTGATTATAGATTCAGAAACAGCGCAGGAGGCTGGTGTTCACAGCAAATCCCTCAGTCTATGCTGGTCATGTTCTTTAACTCCTCTACCGTTCCCATGTGAGTTCTCTGTCCTTATTGTAGCTGCTGGATCTAATCTTGCTGTGAAAATAGTGTTTCCTTTCTGCTGACCCATGGGGTTCAGTGTTTGATTAACAAGTTTCCCATTTTCTGAGCAAAATACCTAAGTAAATCCCCTTTGGATGCTGCGAGGATCTGTGATAATTTACAACCGTCGTGTGAGCCGCGTGTCGAACGACATGCTCTTTGTAAGGATGTGGTGTAATTTATAATGCTGGCACCAACCACCACTCCTAGGGGGTTCTCAGTGCAGTACATTGACTCTGATATTGGATAACATTGACAGCCATGGGAGGAATGACTATAGTTGCTGTGGCTGAATTAAAAAAAAAGAAAATCAGACTTAGAGCATAAATGGATTTTTCTCTCTTCAAAGTAGTGACCTAGGGATAGATGTAATTCTTTGATGCTTTCATTGATCTTGCTATTGCCCCGGACACTTCTGGAATCCTTCTTTTTAAGTTGTCTTCAGAGTGTGTGGCACATTCTTGTGAATATTCTTGGGCCTGACAAATATTTGTTCTTTGTAGGAGGCTTTGGGTTTTGGAAAGAATGAAGAGTCACTGGCACCACTAAGGCGGGTTATGAGGGCAGGGAGCATTGGTTTTGTCCAAGGAAACATATGCTTTTAGAGGTTTTTTAATTGTGTCATGAGACATATGCGTTTGTTTCAAACATGATTTCTTTTTAAAATAATATCTCAAATGATGAAATATTCCAAGCCTACAGAACTCTTTGGAACACTGTATGACAGACAGGCACACTCCCAGCACGGATGTTAAACAGATGCTAACGTTTTCCTGTATTTGCACACGTTCTTTCATCTCCCTCTCCTCCCCTCTTCTTTCTTTGAAAGGAAATGTTTTAGATATTCCTTAAACCCTACCCTGCCCGCATGCCCATCTTCCTCCATGCCTCAAAAAAAAAAAAAAAAAAAAAAAAGAAATCCTGCTCTAGTCCAATGTCATAAAAATAAAAGTTTTGAAAGCTAGTGTTTTATAGCCACCTAGAATTGATTTTTATATAGACGTAACATTGGAATGTTTTATCTTTTTCCATGTGGATGTCCAGTTGTCTCAGTTCCGTATGTCAAATCTTTTCCCCACTGTCATATATCACAATCCCATAAATATGTGGGTATGTTTCTTTTCTGTCCTCTGTTAACAGTGTGTTTATCCACTGGCTCTAGTTCCACCCTGTTTTAATTACCTTGGAATTATAGGTTTGTGTAGTTTAAGTTTCATTTTACTTTATTTTTTCTTTAGAATTGTATTGGCTATTCTAGGCTTATTATACTTTCAAATATATTTTAGGAATGTGGAAGCCCTATTGGGCTTTTATTGGAATTATTAAGATGTTTTACAGATAAATTGTAAGAATTTGCCCTCGTAAGATACTGGGTATTCTCATCCACAACCACAGTTGTGTATATTTTGAGTATAGCTATGTTTATTTAGGTTTGTTTTTTTTTGTAAGAACCTTGTTAGGGAAATAGAATAATTTAATCAGGCTCCCCTTGCCTCAGGGCTGGTTTGGGGGTGGTGCAGCATTCTTTGTAAGCAAGTCGTGTGTGGGTGGAGTTGGTGCACATGCCCGTGCTGCCACCTTTGCTGGCACCTGCCTCGGACGTCTGCTCCGCACAGCCATGCTTTCCAACCTATGGCTTCCAAGGACATGTTTGCTGGTTACCTAGTTCATAGACCTGCATGTGAGGGGTCTGGTGACCCAGCCTGGCATGTGAGGGGTCTGGTGACCTGGCCTGGCATGTGAAGAGTTTGTGACCCAGTCTGGAACAGGCTTGAGGGGTTTGTGAGCTCCAGACCCAGCCCTAGATCTACAACTGGCATAGTCATGTTGCTTTACAATTGACACAGTCGGCAGGATTCCAACATTAGCCTAGCTTTACAACTGGCATCATGAACAGGATTAAGAGCTTGACAACTCTTCAATAGAATTTTATAATTTTTGCCATACTTTTCTTACCTATTTTTGTTAAATGTTCATGTGAAGAGTTTGTGACCCAGTCTGGAACAGGCTTGAGGGGTTTGTGAGCTCCAGACCCAGCCCTAGATCTACAACTGGCATAGTCATGTTGCTTTACAATTGACACAGTCGGCAGGATTCCAACATTAGCCTAGCTTTACAATTGGCATCATGAACAGGATTAAGAGCTTGACAACTCTTCAATAGAATTTTATAATTTTTGCCATACTTTTCTTACCTAATTTTGTTAAATGTATTTCTGAGTATCCTATAGTCTTTATTGCTGTTAATGAAATCTTTTTATATCTTTTCCTGTTGCTGCTGGTGTATAGAAATGTTTGTTACTTATTTCTGTATATCTTCCTGAACTCTCATCAACTTTTGTGGTTTGTCTGTAGATACTCTTGCAAATTATGCAGAAGATATATAACCTTTTAATAATGACAGGTCTTTTTTTTTTTTTTCCCCAAGTCGTGTAACTTTTATTTTTTCCTGTCTGAACATACTGACCTGGACTTCCACCATGCCATCTGTTTTTGTAAATAAAGTTTTATTGAAACACAGCCACACCCATGTTGTCTGCGGTTCCTTCTGCATTGCAATGGCAGAGTCAAATATCTGCAACAGAGACTGCCTAGTTTGCAAAGCACAAAGTCTTTGCTATTGGGACTTTTGCAGAAAGTTTGCCGATCCCCCACAGGACAGTGTTGAAGAGAGGCAGTGATAGCAACTTTTCTTGTCTCATTACTGACTTTAAAAGGAGAGCTTGTGCCATCAAGATTGCCACCTATAGGTTAGTTGGTGTGTGCTCTTTGTTGGGGTAAGAAAATGTCCTTCTATTCTTAGATCTGTGAGAAGGATTTTTGTTGTTGTTATTTTAAAAAATCATGAGTGAATGTTGGATTTTCTCAAATGTGGTTTTGGCATCTGAGATTAGTTTTTCTCTTGTTTTAAACATACTTAATTATATTCGCTTTTAAATTGTTTTATTATTTCCAGGTACTGGGACTTGAATCCTCCTGTGTAATGTGCTTTTATAACTTGTGAACTTAGTGGGTCTGATTTTTCAGTGGGAATTGTCTGCAGCATGCGCTGCAGGAATTTTGCTCCCACTTTTCCCATGCCTGACATTGATCCAGGACCAATTTTTATGTTAATTTCTCAGGCCGGACATTTCTGGACTATGCAGGAAGCCTTAATTTGTACCCCTCAAATGTTCCAAAGGCAGAAATATGAGGTTTAAATTTTACAGGGAAGTCTTTTGTTCTCCTCCTCTGGAGACACACGGATAAGGGATCTGAGCAGGTGGGAGAATGTTTTTTCAGCCTCTTACCTGTGGCTGCAGCTCTTTGAGGGGCCCTCTTGGGGCAGCAGCCTTCTACCCTGGGCAGGCCCAGAGGGCTTTGCCTCTCCTTTGCATGCTGGTTGAGATCTAAACCCTTACTTCCCCTGGATCAATACTGGTTCCTCCTCTTCCCCCTTGTCCTCCTCCCCCTTTCACTCCCAAAGGAGTTGATTCCTCCCAGATGACTCCTGTGCTTACTTCTGGTTTTTACTTGTTGCTTTGTTTCTGGCATGTGGTAATTTCCCCTTCTTTATTGCAGGTTCAGCTATGCATTTAAAAAATTATTATATAAGATACTTATAGGTGCTTGTAGCAGGTGTGTGTGAATATGCCTTCTTAGCTCACTGTCTTGCTGCAATGAGAGGCTGCCCTCTAAATGCAATTTCAATATTCAAAACAATAACGAAATCCCCAAAGAAAAACCCAACCTCAGAATCAGTTCCCAAAAGGAACTAACCATAAACCAGGCAGCACGTAGAGTTTTTGATATTAGCTCATGTAATTCTTAAAAAATTCTAACTCTTTTTATACGGAGAACAAACTGGCCCAGTGGCTTGTCAGGGCTGAGCCAGGCAAAACTTTCAGTTTTATTAGATATTTCCTCCTCTGAAATGTCAAAACAGTGGTCACACTGGTTGTTAGGTATGTCCCTTCTCAAGGCTGTACTGTGAAGGTCGACACTATTTTTCATTATCATTCCTAACATATTTATACATTAGTCTCACCTGGTAATTCTAAGATAGTATTATAATTATGCTTGTCTGTGAGAATTCACAAGTTTGCATGGATTTAAATTCAAGACAAATTGGAAAAGCAGTGGTTTAGGTGTTTTCAACAGTTGAAAAAGGGACACCACTAGCACTTCCTATGAGCAAGATAGATCTCCAGGAAATTAATAGGGATCCATTGTTTTCCACGTTGGCAAGATATTAGAGAAATGTATCTTACTCCCTGTTCTACTAAGACATGTTTTAAGGATATAATGTTATGCATGTGGTTTGTGGAAGGCTACAGAGTGGTGGATTTTTCTATCCTCTCTTGGTTTATTTGCTCGTACTCTGAAATCAAGGCAAGGCTTCTGTAAAGATGCAGTCATTGGTCATTATATTCTTTGATTAGGGAGTTACAGATGGCTGACATTTTAATCTCAGTTAATGGCTGAGGACGGACTCCAGGGTACTTCACCACAGCTCGCCCTTGTTCACAATCTAATTTAGCAGCATCTTAATTCATATTGAAAGACAGCCTTGGGAATTTTTGCTCAGTGCCTGTAAGAGCGTTCTAAACACTGCATGTTATGGGATGCCACCTGAGAGAAGGTCCTTGGGCAGTCATGGCTTCTCTGAGCCCTGATCTATCTGAGTGAGGCAGAACAGAGCAGGGGCACTCCCCTGCGAGGCTGCTCATAAATATTCAGACTGGATCAGGCAGGACAGGAGGGGCAGAGGTCAGCCATAACGAGTTTTGCACGAGGGACGGAGAGGATGGAGAAGGTCGGGGACATGTGTGTCTCTCTCTGGCAGAGATGCCTGCACACTTTGGCATGTACCTTCACTTGGTGATAAAGCTCAATTATGTTTCTGTGTCCTTCTCTTCCTTTCCTTTTGCCGGTGCCATGAAGATTCTTTTTTCATGGATCAAAAACCTGGATATGCCGCCCAGTAACAAGAGGTTGAGAAGTAGCAGAACTTCTGTTCTACCAGCTGCGTGGAGCTGTATCACTGTGAAGTTATGTTAATGACTTTGGCAAGAGTCTTCTCAATGCACCGTAGGCATATTTGCTGTAGGAGCTGATCTTGCAATCCTGGTGTATCAGGAACAGTCAATTATGAGTCTGCTAATTAGCTTGATGTTTGGTCTCCCAGCTAACTGAGCTCTTGTGAACTATGCCGGAATCTGGATTTCTGAGTGGCCTGTCAAGAGGAAAGGGAAGGACTGGGCCAAAGAGGCCATTGCAGGTTAATTTCTTATAGTCAGAAATTCACTCAGCACAAGCACCTGCCTTTTCTGTTGTCAGAAAACACCGATTCTTTCCCTCATGACCGCTGAGCTCTCCCAGAATGAACTGGTTTTGCCTCCCTTCTCTGCCTTCTGCATTAATATTTGGACAAGACTATGGCTCCGTGGTCTGAGGTGTGGCCTTCCCAGTGGGCAGGTCTCACCTCTCTTCTCTGCCAAAAAGGAGACCATGATTTTCTCATTCCTATAACTCCGGCTTCTCTGTTAATTCTTCTTCCTCTTCCTGGAGAGCAAGTGTAACTCTGTTCTCCAGGGTTCAGCACTTCCCTGCTCCTTTCTTTTCTTACCTTTTTTTTTTTTTTTGAGATATTCACCAATAAATGCTGATATTTATTGAATATGTTTTATGCACCAGGCACTTATAACTGACATCTTCTGTGTGCAGGTACTGCTTTCTAGACAGGGTATGTGAAGTCAGCAACACAAAGGCAGTCCCTCTGGGAGCCTGCCTTTTATTGGGGGGCGGCCAGGGAATAAAGCCTACTGTAGACACCCACAGACTGCAGCAGGTGCGGGGGTGTGCTCTGAAGAGGAAACAGCGTCAGGGTGGGGAGTGACCGTGCATGCAGGGGCTGGTTAGGGAAAGCCTGTTTGATGAGGGGATATTGGGAAAAACAGAGTCTCCTGGCAGGCAGAGGAGTGAGCCCAGTTTGCTTCAGATTGCCTCGTCCTTGGGTCTGGCCATCTCGGAGACTGTCTAGCATGAAACCCTTCCCTCCTCTCTCTGTTCCCTGCGGATGGGGCCACTCTCTCCCAGAGCCCAGGCTCTAGGCCTGAACCCCCACCTTCCCTCCTCTTTCCTTATCTAATTGCTAAACCTCTTTGACCTTCGTTTGAAATATGTGTGACAGCCAAACCTTCCTTTCACCTGCCTTTGTGGAAAGGAAACCATGGCCTGGCTGAACGCCTTGCGATTCCTTTCCAGAATTCCTGGGATAGAGCTGCTAGCCTCTCTGCTGTCATTGATCTATGACCGCCAAAATGCTAATACACATAGCCATCATTTGAGTGTTCACTCCATGCCATGTACTGACTCTCTGCCTGAGAACTTTGATGCTGTTACAATTATGATTCCCATCTTACAGGGAAGGAAACAGATTTTCCCAAGGTCATCACTGATCCAGTAAGTGGCTAAGGTAGAATTTGAACTCAGGTCTGGCTGAATCCGTCGGCTCCTTCCAGCCACTAGTTCCAGCTGCCTCTCCCCTGCTGTTAAGTGTGATTGAGACCCTACTTTGATCTCTCACTCCTTTGCTCAGAATTCTTTCATGTGTCCTATTATCTGTGGGGAAATGTCCAGATGTTTTGTAATAATATTCAAGGTGTTGCATACCTGGGCCATACTTCACCTGTCTTCCATTTTTGCATCTGAGTTCCCTCCTGTGACAAGCCTTGCTGACCACACTGAAATGTGTCATGTAGGTAAACACAGCTCCAGCTATGCTTACACAGTGAGTGCTTTTGCATTCTTTCCACCTCAACTCGCTCTTCTTCATGCCCTGCTCAGACTCCACCTCCTCTCCGACCTTCATTCATGCCCATCTGCACTTCCAGCCTTCACTCTCAGAAGGGGTGTCCTGCCCGTTTCAGGTCAATTCTAACTTCAGAGGATGCGCTTGGCCATTGTCTGAGCACCTGCAGCTCTTCTAGTCGTTATCGCCAACTTGCCATTCTCGTTAACTTCCCTAATACTTTTTCATGTATTCCTTTTTCATGTGATCCTAAACTACTTAGAAAACTTATATATCCAAAATGAGTAAAACTTTTCTAAGCAATGGTCTTGGCGAATATATATTTATTTCTCTAGAGGTTCCCAGGGCTTGAAACACATTTGGTGGAGCTCCTTTTTCTAAATTGCTTTCCAGCTACCCAAGAAAGTCAATTTCCATTTTTAATAGCTGCGACTCATTTTTGGACACATGATGGAATGAGCCCAGTTCAGTCACCATATGAGTCATCAGTATGGACTCCATTTAAAATTTGACTATTTCTCTAAATCAAATCCATCCTCAAGGGATTCGAACTAGATATTCACTAGAACATGCCACAGCAAATTCTGAAATAAGAGTTCTGAAAATGTTCAAAATGTCAAGGGATAAAACTGGGGGAAAAGATGGGTCTGGAGCGTTCTTATTTCTTAAGCTGTTATCCCTCACTTATCTACTTCTGAGTGGGAGGAAGGAGCAGGGTAAGAATGAAAGGAGAGATGTTCAGAGGCGGTTTGAGTCATGATAAAGCAGATAAAACTTTTAAAAAAAGAAGTGACATTCCCTCCCTAATTCAAGCCTTCCTCAGGGAAGAACCGACTAGGATATTTCATTCTAAAAATGCATTTCAAAATAGCTAGAAGAGAGGTTCTTGAATGTTCTCATCACAAAGAAATGATATGTAAATGTTTAAGATGATGAATATGCTAATTACCCTGATATGATCATTACACAATGTATACATGTATTGAAATATCACATTGTACCCCATAAATATGAACAATTTTAAAAAATAAGCAGCAAAGGATTTGAGTAGACCTTTCACCAAAGAAAATATCAAATGTCCAATAAGCACGTGAAAAAAATACTCAACATCATTAGTCATTAGGGAAATAGTAAAATATACTAAAAACCATTGAATTATACACTTCAAACAGGTGAATCTTATGGTATATTAATGTTATCTCAATAAAGCTGTTTAAAATAAAAGGAAAGATCTGGTCTGGTGCAATTGGAAAGAGATGATGGAGGCAGGAGGAACAAGGTGAAAAGGAATGCCATGTGTTTGCAAATAGTCCTCCTCAGGTAAGCGATGGGATTTCACAGATAAGGAGGTTTAACAGCAGAGAGTTTGGTCTTCATTATTCTTCTTTCTGGGGAGAAAGAGCTACATACAACTCCAGCACTCAAAAGTTCTCTCGACAATGAGCTCACTGAGAGCCACCACTGAATTTGATTCTACTTTGCACATCTAGCACTTAGCACTATGTCTGGCACATAATAAAGACTCAGTAAGTATTTGTTGAATGAATAAAAAATCATCAGTTGCTGGGAGAGGCTCTGTGCTGTCATGCTGGTAGTGACCACCAGGTGGTGCCTTCTTAAGAGCAGGAGCAAGTGCAGTCTTCACTCCAGTGCTGGAAAACTGGGAGAGAAGCCTCAGGGTGTACTCAGGACTCTCGCCCTAGTGCATGCTCTCCAGCAACTCAGCACAGTTTCTCGTTCCTCATTCCTCGTGTTGAAAATGTGCAGAAAGATCAGATATGTAGCTGGCACCAACTTTCTTTAGTTGGGTCAAGTTTACAGGAGGCTCACAAGAATTCTTCTCTAACCCTAACCCTAACCCTTTCAGGTTTTCATTTATGGCCAACCTGTGGGGTTTGAAACAAGTTCTTCCCCAATCCTGCATTACGACAAGTGGGTACTGTCATTCCTGCTTACCCCCTGTCCTCCAAGACAGCACGTACCCCTGTTGGTTCCATATTTTCTCCGAGATTCTTACCCAACATCACTGATGAACTCATACCAAGCTCTTGCAGCCTGTGGGTTGAAGTACTGGGTACTCCTGTGTGTTTTAAGCTGCTACCTGATGAACACCTGTCTGTGCCTGTGGTTTCTATGTTGATATTCTCAGAACAGTCTCACAAGTTGGGCATAAATGAAGAAAGCAGTTCATCGGGCTTAGGCAGCTTTCTGGGAGTAACACTGATAAGTGAGATTGCCCACGGGTCATGCTGTGATCTATATTATGTTTTACGTAGAGTGCAGTTTAATGTATCCATCTTACTGAGACCCAGGGACAATAATAACAAAATTCAGGTAATGTGAAGTGGTGTTTTATAGAGGGAGTACAGTTCACTATCATTGGGAGCAGACACACCCAGCTCTTGGCAGTTTTCAGACAGTTGCAAAGGAATAAATACTCAGCCTGAGGTTTCTTTGTGCCCCCCAACCTAATTAAAGGGACTAGAGATTCTGATTGGCATGAGCTGGGGACAGAGATGCTGGGTGAGACTGTAAGAGTCCTCGTGTTTCTGTATACATTGGGGGAGAGAGAAAGACTGTGTGTGTTTGAGAGAGAGTGAATCAGATTTTATGTATGCCTGGAAAACTATCATTTTTTCCCCCAGAACTGGACTTAAGCAAAACAGCAGAGTTGACGGACTTTGCCTTGAACCTCTACACCCATAGAACCCTCTGCCCCAACAGGGCCAAATCAGTGTCTGAGCCTTTCCTTCAAAATTTATCTGTCCTGCGTCTTGGTGTTTCAGGTTTCTGCTGTTTGGTAGGTTACAATAAATAGTACAGGATTAATCAAATAAATAGATCAACAAAATGCACCTGCTAAATAGTGTTTCTTTTGGGAGAAAATGATTTAACTTACTTAACATGTCTCCAGGCATGGAAGACATTAATGCTGGGAATACCAGGAGTGACTGGCCTGCTGGGGCCAGGTTGAAGGGAGGCAAAGATCTGGATGGTGCTGGAGCTGTGGTTAAGGGAGGATTGGAGAAAAGGAATTGGGGGGAATTTAGGGTCTGGAGTGCCTCTTACAGTCTATTATTTCAGAGCTTACTGCATGTCTTTCCATAGGGCTAAGACTGATAATCCTGTTTTCATGGTCTGAAATATCTTCTTTGAGCCCTTCAGAAACTTTCAGAGTAAGTATACACGTGCTTAGTATTTTTGCACACTATGTTGCAGGAACTGGGTATTATTTCAATAAGCCTGAGGAGCCTTGGGAGGTAGATACAGTTATTCTCTCCTCCCACCTTTCTTACAAGTAATGAAATGGAAGTTCAGGAAGGCCATGAGCTAGTTAATGTGGAAGTCAGAATGATTACAAAGATATGCTCTTAACCACTATATTATGCTGTAAGAATAAAGTTGCAAACCTTAAAATAAAAGCTGTCACTATCAGTAATACAGCAAAAAAATTCATTTGTTCATTCAACAGTAAGTGTGCCTAGCATTGTAGTAGGGTCTAGGGTTATAGGATGAATAAAACAGACAGACCTGATCACATGGAGTTTACCTTCAGAGGACAATAGAACAAAAAGTTCCCACAAACTTAGGAGAAGCCAGATTGTTCTGCAGCCATTGCACCAGGTAGCCACCACAACCAGTTTTAAATCTGTTCATTTGGTCAACAGCAACTTGTCTTAGTGAAAGTTGGTTTTAAAACCAACTGAACCAATCAGTGTCAAATCCTTACTTCTGAAAGTCACCAATCAAGGATGGACACTCTCCAGTTAACCTGCCTCTGAGTGACAACCAATCAACAACAGCCTTACCTGACCACCCACCTGATGTCAACCTCATATGCCTCTGAACGTCTGCCCGTCACAGAGCCCCACCCTTTACAAAATGCTCTATGAGATCAGCCATCTGTTCTGCTCAGAGAGACTGGCCAGCATAGCTCTCCCCTACTATAGTGAGCAATAAATTCGGCTTTATGGTTCTGTTTCAAACACTGAGGGGTGATCTCATTGTCTGTATTAGTCTGTTTCTGTTGCTTATAACAAAATACTTGAAACTGGGTGATTTATAAAGAAAACAAAATTTATTGCTTACAGTTTCTGAGGCTGGGAAGTCTAAAGTCCATCTGGTGGTGGCAACAATGACCCAGGGATGTCACATTGCAAGATGGTGGAAGCAGAGAGGGCAGAGAGAGACAGACTCTTCATGCTCTCCTTTTAAAGCCCTCCAAACCATACCCATGAGGACCGTTTTTAATGCATTCACTATGGCATCGTGGTCCTATAATCTAATCACCTCTCCAAGGCCCCACCTTTTGAAGCAGAGAGGGCAGAGAGAGACAGACTCTTCATGCTCTCCTTTTAAAGCCCTCCAAACCACACCCATGAGCACCATTTTTAATGCATTCACTATGGCATCGTGGTCCTATAATCTAATCACCTCTCCAAGGCCCCACCTTTTAATTACCATAAAAGGATTTCCCACCCTCTTAACAGTCACAGCAGGGGCCAAGTTTCTAATACATAAAACTTGGGGTACACAATCAAGCTTCAGTGAGTTCTGGGGAGACATAATTCAATCCACTACATTGTCCTTTGATGAAACAAGTACACACGCATCAGGTAGCATATGGCCACAGAGAAAGTTGTGTAGGTAAGAGGTTGGAGGAGGACAGGTAGTGGGAGGCTGCTCTAGATGGAAAGCTCAGGAGAGCCTCTTTGGTGGTAGCATGTGTGCAGGGAGACCTCAAAGGTTTGAGAAGGATCCAGATATTCGCAGATCTAGACCTAGAGCTTCCAGAACGAGGGGAAGATCTCGAGGTAGGAGAGGATGCCCGTGTGTCTGGGAAGAAGTAGAAGATGAGGCTGGAGAGGGAATGGGTGAAGGCTGATCTTTCAGGGCCTTGTGGGCCATGCACAGTCAGGATTTGGGATTTTGCTCCGAGTGTAATGGGAAGGCAGGAAACCACCCAGGGAAGGACCATCTCCTCTGCTGTAAGGATGATCTTATTTGTACAGTTGGCCCTCCATGTCTGTGGGTTCCACATCTATGGATTCAACCAAATGCAAATAGAAAATTTTTTTAAAAATTGTATCCATACTAAACACACACAAACTTTTTTTCCTTGTCATTATTTCCTAAACAATAGAGTATAACAACTATTTACATAGCATTTACATTGTATTAGGTATTATAAGTAGTCTATGATTTAAAGTGTATGGGAGGATGTGCATAAGTTATATGCAAATATTATGCCATTTCATATCAGGAACTTGAGTATCTGAGGATTTTAGTATCTGGGGGCAGGGCGGGGTCCTGGAATCAATTCCCTGTGCATATCGAGAGACAACTGTATCTATAAATATGCATATATATGCCTATTGGAGGAAAGGAGATGAGGGTATTTAGGGTAAGGAGTGCCTCCTAGAATCTTTTATACCTTTGTGTGTGTGTGTGTATGCGTGCACACACACAAACACATGCATATTTATACACATGCACACACTAGTTTCGTGGTTAGATTCAAAGATCCTGTAGGTCTGTAGAAGTGTTGATGCCACTGAAAATGTGAGTACACCCTCCGTTTTATGCTCCTGAACCTGCTCACCCTCTCCCCTTGGTAGTTACATTAATGAGGTGATTTTACTGCTGATGTGGCCCAGTGACAGATGATCAGCAGTGTAAAAAGTGTGTCTATGGAGAGGCTGGTCACTTTACTATAAAGCTGCTGCATTGTGTCGGGTACATAGTCTGGGGAGGCACATAGTCTGGTATCAGAGTAGGACCCCAAATCATTGTGAATACCAGCCCAAGTCAGAGCGGGGGTTGCTCTACTCCTAAATATATTAGCTGATCATTTTTCTTAGTCATTACATGTGCTATGGCTTAAATGTGTCCCACAAAGTTTTATGTCTTGGTAACTTAATCCACCCTGTAACAGTGTTAAGAGGGTGGGAAATCCTATTATGGTAATTGAAAGGTGGGATCTTTAAGAGGTGATTAGATTGTGAGGGCTGTACCCTCATGAGTGGACCGATCCATTCATGGGTTGATGGGTGTGGTTCTGACGGCTCCAAAAGGGGAGCAAGTGAGCAGGTCAGCTCTCTCTTGCTCAGCACATTCACCATATGATACCTGCATCGTTGTAGAGAGTCACCACCCACTGGAAGGCCCTCACCAGGTGTATTCCCTGGACTTTGGATTTCCCAGCCTCTGAAACTATAAGAAATAAATTTTATTTCTTTATAAATTACCCAGTTTCAGGAATTCTCTTATAAGCAACAGAGATGAACTAGTACAACACATAAAGCTCAGTGTCTGCATTTCTCAGTCATGATTTATCCTGATCACCTTTCTTAGTATGTTTTTTTTATGTTTCTTTAGTATGTTTTATTTAAACATGCTGAACACGGTGGATAGTGACAGGTGGGGACCGGTGCCAATCAGAAGACTGAAATATGCTTCCTTTTAATGCTCTTAGGCAGTTGTCGCTTCAGTGAGATCACCTGACTGTCTTCTGTTGGGAGTTTTGTTAGTTACTTCCTGAAGCATGATTTAAATTGCTTTAGGATGTGAATGCTGTACGTGCTCACTGTTTTAGTTTGGGGACTGTTGCTGCACTGAGTGACTGCATGTTTGTGCTGCTGGCCCTTGATGACTTTGATGCTGGATTTACACTGTGAGATGACAAGGCCAGCCTCGCAGTTGTGGGTGGGAGGGGAGGCTACTCTTCAATTCCTGGCTGCTTTGCTCTTCCAAAAGCATTAACTCATATCTGGCTGGAATTCATTCTCTCTCTCATCATTCCCAACTACTGAGCTCATTTCTTCAGCCACACCTCCAGACTGCCTTGGATATGTCAGGGATGTGTTTGCTTGTTCACATTTGAATTGCAGCCTAGTTTTCAGACACCCTCTCCCTAGATTGGCAGCTATTCACAGAATTCCTGAGCACCCATAACATGGAGTAGCAGGAAATAAAAACACAAGCAAGGAACTAGTAGAGCTCAGAAGGAAGTCCGTTATCATTCTTCTCTCTTAATTAATACATCTTATAGTTATCTCTGATAAGAGAATTTACTTAAACATACTAAACACTGTGGATAGTGACTTTTATGTCTGCCATGATAATAGCATGCTAATGCTGCACTTCAAAGTGCAGTGAATAAATCTTTGGAGAAATATTTTCATAATATGGTTTCAAAGGACATGCATTCTTCTGGACATATTGCTAATGTAATTTTTAAAAAAATTAGCACAGAAAGACCCTAATCTAAGGCTGTGTCTGTGCTCCACTAGTGGGTATGGAAGTCTTAGGTGAGTCAATGTAGGTAGTTGAAGTAGCTAGAAAAGACTTAGTGCTTGTTTGGCTTTGGTTAAATTCTCAGAAGACACAGTCTAAAAATCAACATGGGTTGGCTCTCTTTTTGTTGCTTTGGTCATCTAGTGAACCAAAAAACAATGTAGTCTTCTTGAAGTCGTTCTGACAGTTGATCATCTACAGGCCAAGTTGTAATTGAAATATGTCATCAACATTTGGATTCATAAACAGTAGAATCCCCATAACACATTATCTGGTTTTAAGAAAAATGCTAACTTATTGTTTGGGTTTCATTGATGAGTTAGGCAGGATTGTATTGTGCCAAGAATTTTTCTTATATCAGGAATACTCACAGAGGATGTATATGGACATTGCTTGTAAGTCACAACACACTTTTAAACGATATTGAGCATTGCCTGTAGCAGGAACCGGGTTTTCCTTATCCCTCTTGCAGTGACTGTAGCTGGGTTCTGTCTTGAAGGCCTGTACTAGTTTCAAATGCAACAGCAACTGTGTAATCCTTGTCACTCAGAGACTTCGGATCTTGCCAGAACTTGTACATCAGTGGCCTTGCTGATTATGGATGTACATTCCTCTTGTCACTTGGTCACATAAGAAAACTGTAGCTGTCACTGTATTTTGATGTGTCAGGCTCTGTGTCCTCAATGTGATTCACCTGCTGGGTTTCTTGATCATGAAGGTATCAAACGACCTGATGCTCAGTGTGTGAACTGCTATGAAAGTGCCCTAGGCTTATTCTGCTGGGTTTCTAACATTATACTCTCACAGACTGACCCTGCCTCTTGCACAGTCTGCGTTCAGCACCCATAAGTGCTCTACTTTGCAGCAGGAGCGTCCAACTGTGGATACAGTGGAAGTGTGTTTCTCAATTTCTGCTAATTAGTGGTATGAAATGATAAATAAGCTCCAAGGCAATGCTTGATGGAAATATTCCCCACTCGTATGTAATGAAAAGTGTTCCTCTCCCTTCCCTTTGAATAGAGGAAGAAATTTGGCTAAAAAAGAACGAAGTTCTTGGGTAATTAGTGGTATGAAATGATAAATAAGCTCCAAGGCAATGCTTGATGGAAATATTCCCCACTTGTATGTAATGAAAAGTGTTCCTCTCCCTTCCCTTTGAATAGAGGAAGAAATTTGGCTAAAAAAGAACGAAGTTCTTGGGTCTCAAGATAGAGAGAGGAAGGTGAACTGCTTTATTCTTTCTGTGGTGAGAACTAGCTCATTAAAGAACTGAAGGTCAATGCTGAGTGTCATATTTAAACTAAGGGCTTGTGTTGAAGTATAAGTGATGGAATTTGAGCTTCCTCTCTGAGGAGGCCAGCAGTCTGCTCTTTTAGATATAGCAGGAGTCTGAGTTCCAAGCAAAATATTTAGTCTTTTCTCTTTGATTCTTATCCTATTTCTCCTTCATCATTATAGAGGGTATTAAAGGGTGTAAAGGGTTCTGAGATCTTTGCATTGTCTGAGAAGAAGCAGAAATAACAATCAATATTAGTCTTTGATAAGTTAATGATACATGTTGTAATTGTTAAAATAACACCCAAGAGAATATAACTTCCATGTGAGCAAGCTAAAATAAAATAATTAAAAATAAGCCAAACCATAGCAATAAAAGAGGAGGAAAATTTGAACATTGGGACAAAGGCACTGCACACAGTGGTAGATATAAGCAAAAATATTTCAGTAATTATATTACACATAAACAGGCTAAATGTTGCCATTAAAATACAAAGACTGTCAGATGGATTTTAAAAACTTTCAGGAGATATATAAGGGGTCTGGAGAAACTTATATTGAGTGAAATAAGCAAAGCACAGAGGGATAAATATCACATGCAGTCACTCATTTGTCTACTCTACCATAAAAAAGAATGAAATACTATCATTTGCAGCAACATGGATGAACCTGTAGAAACTTATGTTGAGTGAAATAAGCAAAGCACAGAGGGATAAATATCACATGCAGTCACTCATTTGTAGGATCTAAGAGAAAAAGAAGGAAGGAAAGAAAGACCACAGTGGTGCATTGGACTTGCAGAGGGAGAGAACATTCTATGGGCTACAAAGTGGAATGGGGGGGAAGGGGGGAGGTGGAGAGAGGTTGGGGATAATTGGGCGGGGGACACAGGGTTCAAATGCAATTTGTGGTAATGGGTATACAGCCAGTATGAATTTGACCCCCACATCATGGTGATGAGGGGTGACAACCAGCTTTGTAACTAATGAATATTCATAGCCAATAAAAAAAAGTTCATGAAACAATTTGTATTATCTTTTAATTTTTCCATGAACTTTTTGAAGTACCCTTCATATTTAGAAGATAAGGGAATAAAAGTTTGTGAAATAAAAGAATGGAAAAATATATTATACAAATATCAAAGGAAAGGAGATGTAGTTGATTGATATCAATGCTGATCACATCATGGAAATGGTTGATTCTGGTATGGGTTTGTGCTTTATGTTGCATGTATTCACAATCAGGGTTTCTTATAGTTACAAAAAAAATTATCAAATTTTATGATTACTAGAAAGATTTGTAATTGTTCCTGATTTCTTTTTCTGTTTGATAAAGATGTAGGCATTTTACTGCATCTGGAGAGGTCTTTCAGCCATGATGTGGATTATGTGTCATTATGTGAAATAAGTGGAACATACTTTGTCAAGCCGTTGTAATTTAATTGGAAACATCTTATGTTAACAATATCATTATCTTAATTGTGAAAGGGGTGGGAGAAGGCAGTAGAAATCAAGTTCACTGGGGAATAGACTCTACAGCCAAAAATGGTCATTTTTTACTGACCAATGACTTCGCTTATTTTTTAGTAAATGATATACTCTAAATAAAGCAAGATTTAATTGGATTCATTTGTAGCTGATATGGATTCTGGGACCTGAATAATAGCACTTAGGTATTGAACTGGGAATCTAGAAAGAAAAAGAAATAAGACCTTTAACAACAAAAATTTTCTAGGGTTTGAGATTAGTTAACACAGGACACAAGATACACACTGTTATACTGTAATTGTGGGTAAGCATCAATGTGTACTGAATAAATTAGAACATTGGCCAAGTAAACCCCATTTTTCAGGGGAGCATTTTCATGCCAAGGGGTAATCTTTCTGGAAAACTTTTAT
>NW_007733410.1:54557-69472 GCF_000696425.1 Galeopterus variegatus | reverse complement strand
TTTTATAAATATTAAATGATAGAGTTCCCTTTTGAAATTTTTTATTGTGACTTTCATGCTGTTTAAGGAATGTTATGTTACTCATTAGAGACAATCTATGAATGCATGCTATGAATGGATATAGGAAAAATCCCCCACATATCCATTGAAAAAGAATCATTTTTAATATTTGTGTACTTTTAGGTGTTTTGTATATTGTTGGTAAGTCAGTGTGTCTACGGGGGAATAAGACATGGGGCTTCCTATTCTGCCATCTTGCTTACACGACTTCTCAGGAAGATCAAATTTTATACCTCTCAGTGTATGGCAGTGGAAAGGCCATTGTATTGGGGGTCAGTAGTTAAGAGACCACATCTGTTTTTATCATTAAAAGTAGAACTACTGCTGCACTATGAAAAAGTAAAATGGTGCTCAGTTAGGGAATTATAGTAGCATATTTTTGAAACTATAAAATCAGAAGAAATTTATTGTTTATCCTCTGCCTTCTCTTTTTTTATTAACAGTAAAGAAATTTTATTTGATATTTTTCTAATTATAAACCTAGTGAATGCTTATAGTATAATATATATGTAAATCATCCTGTAATCTGTTCAACCTGATTAATTACCATAAACATTTTTGAGTATTTCCTTTACATTTTGTATTTGTCTGTATAATTTGTTCAAAATTATGTATCTTTAAATGTTCTCTGTCTGATCACTCTCTGACCACCAGGCTTTATATAATGAACTTTTCCCCCCTGCATTAAGCATTTAGTGATTTTTTTCAATAGCTACAAACCGTCCTTGTGTATGGCTATACCACACCTTGTTTAACCATATAACCATATCTTATATTTCTATTTGGGAAGGTTATTATTATTATGGGGCCATGAACGTCTTTGTAGAAATATTTTGTATATCTTTAAAATGTGTTATTTCCTTCAAATAGGTTTCTGGAAATCTAATTCCTAGGTCACAGAAGGGTACGGACATGAATTACTTTAGAACGTTTTCTGCCTTTTGCCAATTGCTTCTGAACAAAATCGATAGTATCTGTTAAATTGTTCATATTCCTCGTGGGTATTATTCTTTATAAAATTTTAGCTAACTTGATAGGTAAAATTTATATTGCATTTTATTTATATTTCTTTGATTATTGGAGTGAATTATGTCCCCCCGAAAGTCACTGAACCTTGAATTGTGTTCCCCAAGTTTTATGTATTAGAAATTTAGCCCCCACTATGACTGCAAAGAGGGTGAGAAATCCTATTGTGGTAATTGAAAGGTGGAGCCTTGAAGAGGTGATTGGATTATAGGACTGTGCCTAGTGAATGGATAAAATGGTGGTCAGGGGCATGGTTCTGAGGGCTTTAAACAGAAGAGGAGAGTCTGTCTCTCTGTCTCTCCTCTCTTGCTTCCTCTCACCATGTAATCTGCTTGTACCTGCTGCTTTCCGCCATGAGTAGAAGCAGCCTGAGGCCTGCACCAGATGCAGCTGTCCCAGAATCATGAGTCAAATAGACCTCTGTTCTTTATAAATTACCCAGTCTCAGGTATTCTGTTATAGCAGCACAAAACAGACTAATACAATTATTACCAAGGCTGAACAGGTCTTCCATTTACATATTAATTATTCTGCTTTTGTGGCTTGTTTATTTTTATCCCCTTTGCCCTGTTAGCTAATATGATATTAGCAATTTTTCTTTCAGTTAGTTCTTACTTTTTATATGGTAAGGGCATTAATATTTTCTTAGCATTGTGGTAAATATTTCCCCCCGATTTACAGTATATATAGCTTTTAATTTTGATTTGTTCTGACATGGTGAACCCTTTATTTAGTCAAATTTGTACAATTTTCCTTTAGTGATTTTTTTCTTTGCTATTGTCCCTATACTCATATCCCATCCAGATATTAAATAAATCTCCAACTAGATTTTCTAAGTTTTTAATGTATATACAACATTCTGAATATACCATTTTCCTTGTCCCTGAAGAACTTCTTTTAACATTTTTTGCAGGGCAGATCTGCTGGCAGTGAGTTCTCTCAGTTTTTGTTTGTCTGAAAAAACTTTATTTTTCTTCATATTTGAAGCATAGTTTTACTGAATATAGAATTCTAAGTTGGTAGGTTTCCAATGAACAAAACAAAACAAAATAAAAACTTTAAGTATTTCACTCCACTCTCTTCTTGCATGGTTTTCGAGAAAAAGTCTGCTGTTAACTTTTATCCTTGTCCCTCTATAGGTAAGAAGTTTCCCTCCCTGTGTCTTCTTTAAAGATTTTCTCTTTGACTATGGTTTTCAGCAGTTTAAATATAATAGCTTTGGTGTAGATTTTTTGGCATTTATCCTTCTTGGTGTTGTTCTCTAAGCTTCCTAGATCTGTGTTTTGGTATTTGTCATTTATTTTAGAAAATTCTTGGTCATTAGTACTTCAAATATTTCTTTTGCTTCATTCTTTCTTCCCCTATTGGTATTCAATTACACGTATGTTGTACCTGTTGTGTTTGGGATTCCCTATAAACTCTTCAGATAGAGTCTGTATCTTGCAGTTTTTTCAGCTATAATCTACTATAATCTATTGATATTTGTAGTGGATTGAATTATGTCCCCCCCAAGCTCATTGAAGCTTGAATTGTGTTCCCCACGTTTTATGTATTAGAAACTTTGCCTGCACTGTGACTATTAAGAGGGTGGGAAATCCTATTATGGTAATTGAAGGGTTGAATTGGACCTTGAAGAGTTGATTGGACTGTAGGACCTTGCAGTAGTGGTGGTCAGGGGCATGGTTCTGAGGGCTTTAAAAGAAGAGGAGAGTCTGTCTCTCTCTCTGCTCTCTTTGCTTCTACCATCTTGCAATGTGAGGCCCCTGGGTCACTGTCACCACCACCAGATGGACTTTGGACTTCCCAGCCTCAGAAACTGTAAGCAATAAATTTAGTTTTTCTTTTACAAATCACCCAGTTCCATGTATTTTGTTATGAGCAACAGAAGTGGAATAATACAATATAATACTGGTAAGGTATGGTGCTAAGGTATGGGGAAGGGTATGCATTCTTTAATCTCATGATTAAATATCAGTCTTTTAGTTGGCTTGAATTCCTGGACTGTGACCTTCATAGGTGTTTCTTGGCTTTTTTTTTTTAAAGCTTCCTCGGAAGAGACAAGAAGGCTAAAGGGAGCTGGAATAGGAAAAATGTTCTTCCCCTGGGTGGAATAAGGCTCTGGTAAAGTCATTTTGGATTCTGCTCTGGAGAGCAGGCCTTTATTCTTGAGAATTCTCTGGGCAATATTTGCAGTGGTTACTATTATGGACTGAAAGTTTGTGTTCCCTCCCAATTCATATGTTGAAGCCCTAACCCTCAATGTGATAGTATTTGGAGACAGGGCTTTGGGGAGGTAATTGGGGTTAGACGAGTTCATGTGGGTGGGCCCTGGTTTGATGGGAATTAGTGCCCTCATAGGAAGAAACAGCAGAGAACGCTCCTCCCCTCTCCTTTCCTCTTCTCTCCTCTTCTCTTTTCTCAATTCCCTTCTTGTTTTCTCTTCTCTCTCCTTTCATCTTCTCTCTCTCATTTCCCTTCTCTTCTCTTCTTGTTTCTCTCCTTTCCTCTCCCCTCTCTCCGTGTGTGCCACACCAGGAACGGCCATGTGAGCACACGGGAAGATGGCAGCTGTCTGCATGTCAGGGTGAGACCAGAATGTGACCTTGCTGACACCCTGATCTTGGACGTCCAGCTTCCAAAACTGTGAGAAAATAAGTTTGTGTTGTTGAAGCTGCCTGGTCTGTGGCAGCCGGAGCTGACTAGTGCAGTTACTCTTCCCCACTCCCTGCTAGAGCCATAGGGGACCTGCGGAATTCTTGGAGATAAAACCCATTAAAGTGTGAGGGTGCCCCTGAGACTGAAGCCCCTAAGAATTCTCATTTCTAAGCTAGTCCAGACTCAGCCTCCAGCATTTGAGAAAATTACTATTTAAATGTTTCTATCAGTTTATGGCTCTAGCAACTTATGCTCCAGGGAAGCAGGTCTGGGCTGTGACTCACTGGATGTGCCTGTCTCTCCAGATTTTGGGGTGGCAGTTTGCCCTGCAACCTCAGTTCTTTGATGGGCCCAAGAAGGTCATTGAAAACTTCCTGTTACAAGAATAGGAGTGATGACTTCCAAGCTCCTTAAATGTCAGAGTGAAACAGGTAGTCTCTTTGTATTTTTGAATTTCAGTTTTTTTCTTTGAGCTTCATAAAATATTTAGTGCTAAATATTGTGGTAAAGAATATTTTGGGGCCGGCCCGTGGCTAACTCGGGAGAGTGTGGTGCTGATAACACCAAGGCCATGGGTTTGGATCCCATATATAGGGATGGCCGGTTAGCTCACTGGGTGAGCGTGGTGCTGACAACACCAAGTCAAGGGTTAAGATCCCCTTACCGGTCATCTTAAGTTGTGGTTGAGGACACAGAGTAAAGAAAAACTTATTTCTTATAGGAGGGTGATTCTGGAGTTACTTGAGATAATGCCCAACAGATGTGGCATTAACAACGCTTGGTAGGCTTATCCAAAGGTGCTATCTGACCTTTGCCTTTACATCACAGAGTTTGCATACATCTCATGAAGACCTTGCCTCAGGTGCGTAATGCCCGCCACTGAGGTAAGCTGCCACATGGCACCTGCAGGAGGGGCTCATGTTCTTCCAAACCAGGAATTACCCAGGCAAAATGAACCAGACTGGAGAGAGTATTGATTCAGACTTTTCCTATATAGTCATACTTCTGAATGGTAGTCACAGTGTGCCCGAGGGTAAATAACTAAATTACCAGCTATCTTTATATGTTTTCACTTTAAGAGAGTTACCAAAAGGTGCTTTAACCCTGAATTTTTGTCATGCTTCAGAACTATGAATTTTTTCTTAGGATTGTTCTAGGATTATTCCAATCAGTGAGGCCCCTAACTCAGTTCTCTCGGTGTCAAAATTCTTTTAGGTCTTTCCTCTGCCAAAGGTGAAAGAGTCTATGTTAACTCCTTCTCAGGATCTTTTAGTGGAAAGTACCTATTTTCCTTTCTATTTCCTGAGTACCTCACTGCTTTCAGTCTCCCTTTGCAATTCAACAGAAAGAGAAAGAAATCATGAAGCAGTATGAAATGAGGGATTTTTCTGGGCTGATTTGCCTTTTGAATTAGAATGGAGATTTACGGTCATACCTCTTTCCATCAGGTATTTACAAGTTTCCAGGCAATCAATGATCTTATCAGTGGTTCTCACAGGCTTCAGGAAATAATAGGTTAGCCTTTTCTCAATATAGACTGCCCTTTGTTACAGGGACACTCTTCCTTTTTGCAGAGGAAATAAAGATATAAAATTGTTTCCTCAATCACAAAAATAATAAACCAAGCCATAATTGTTCTTATTCTAGTTGTTAAACTTTTTGACTTCATCAACAATACATGGCAATTGAAGTAATTTTAAAATATAAAGAAGAACTGAAAAAAAAAATTTTTTTCTATAAGCCCACCATCCAGAGATAAGTTCTGACTCCGTTCATCTCACAAGTTCTGTGCAATTATGTATTGCATTTTATGTTGCCTACTCATTAAATATTGAGAGACTAATATTACTTTTATTATGATGCTGATTTATAAATGATTTCCCAGAATTAATTCACAGAGATTTGAAATTATGACCATAATAGAAAGTCAGGATTTTATTTTCTCAGTTGGAAAGTAGAGAGAAGTGAAAAAATTTTTTAAATGTGCATTTGTGTTGGGTGGTTCTGATTTCAAGACACAGGAGGTTAACTCTTGCTTTTATGATTCATTCTTAGAAATAAGGAGAATTGTTTTCCCAACAAAACCTTGGAAAATCTCCATTTGATAGCAGGAGGAATAGGAAAGTGAGAAATGGCAAGTTAAAGGATGTTAATTTGGAAACTGCCAACTTTTGGAACACAGAGAGCTGGTCATAGCATTGGCTCCAGGCTTCACTTGCCCTTAATATGGGCATTAGTTTCAAAAAGAAGAAGGGGCTTCAAGCCACAGGTCAGGGTATTGGGAAAGCCAGTGAAATGGTATAAGTCCCTTCTGATATCTACCTTTATGCTTACTGCTTTCCTATGGTAAAAATAGATCTAATCTTCTGGAAATGCACCAAGATCCCACCAGTAGAAAGTGAAGGAGTGGGTGAGTCAGGAGCAATCAGCTAGAAGCAAACAAATGGGTCTGGACATGTCACCCCAACATCACACACGAAGTGGCTGGCTGCAGCATTTGCCCCTGGTATCCCCTTGATGAACACAGTTCAGTGTAGTTGGAGCTTTGTCTCTGAGGTCCTATCGCAGTCATCAGCCTCATTTGCTGATTGGTTTCTGTTCTTGAAACTCTGAATGGGAAACCTCCTGTTGACCCATCCGTAGTTTCAGACAGAAAAGGAGTAGCTATTTTATCTACTGAGTGTAGTCTCTAAAAATTTTCTTGAAGATTTACTTTATCGAAGAAGCAATTTAAGAAAATAGACTATGTAACAACCAAAAGCAACCAAAACAGTGACACTGAAAAAAAAAAATACAGTTGAACAGTAGACTTGTCCAAAACTGATCAGGTGGATGATTTTGATGCAGTAAAAACATGTTTCTTTTGTTAACAAGAAAAAGGAAAAGGAAATTAGAAATTCTTGGAAAAACAATAATTTGCAAAGGAAGTCCCAATTTAATATGAGGTAAATTTAAGTGTGACAGAATTCTAGGTAATTGATGGTGTGTTAAAAAAAAAAAAAAAAAAAAAGAATGCATTGGAACTTACTTAGAACTAGTCACAAAGGATTATGTCTTCTTTAAATGATTGCATTAGTTTGTTTTCTGTTGCTTATAAGAGAATACCTAAAACTGGGTAATTTATAAAGAAATGAAATTTATTTATTATAGTTTCAGAGGCTGGGAAGTCTAAAGCCCAGGGAACATATCTGGTGAGAGCTTTCTTTCTGATGGTGACACAGGGTATCACATGGCAAGAGTGGACTGAACAAGAGAGATCTAAACTCACTCACTCTCCTTATAAAGCCATCAGGACCACACCGTTACTCCATGAATAGATCAATCCACTCACAAGGGCACAGTCCTCACAATCTAATCACAGTCCTCACAATCTAATCACCTTTCAAATAGCATAATTGTATTTCCCACCCTCTTAACACTGTTACAATGGGGGTCAAGTTTCCAATACTTGAACTTTTGGGGGACACGATTAACCCATAGCACTGATCTAGTTTCACTATCTGTATCTCCAGTGAATAAAAATATTTACCTAATTGTAATATTAGAAGCATTTTATTAGTTTCCATTTTTCATAATTAATCTAAATGCAAAGCGTGAACAAAAAATTATATTTACTGAACAAAATGGAAATGCTGTAAAACTTGACACTGTAAAATACTGATACAGGTGGTAAAATGTGAAAGAGAGAAGGGACTCGCAGATGAAGTGGAACATGTGGGCATACATTTTCTCCTGTTTTGTAATGGATAGTTGAATGGTACTCTTTAATCTTGATAAATAGAGAAATAGAGATTTAGTAATATAACTGTGTGATTAAAGTAACAAATAAAAGATTACATATATGAAGACGACAAAGAGGAAAGGAGACATTTGTCTCAATTTTTTCTTCTCTCTCATTGCAGGGAATCAGTGTAAATTGACTAAAGCTCAGAGAGGCATATGGGGGTAAGGCTAGCTCTACTTTTCAGTCTATATCCTTGTTTAATTTCCATTTATTTTTTAAAGTATCTATGTGCATGTTTTGAAATTGAAAGGTAAAAACACAGGTGAACACACTATTTGCCAAAAGCTGTGATAAGCAATTATACTAGCAAAATTTTGTTGAATTTCCCTATGAAAAAAGTCTCAAATACAGTTAAAAAAAAAAAGTGAAGCAAAATCTGCCACCACATTGTTGTTTTCAAGACAGGTACCTGAACAAAATGGCACCGAGTTTGACAATAAATAGATGGGCACAGATTTTAGGCAAGTGCAGGCAGAGAGAAACCAGCGCTGGCAATATTAGCATGGTACAGTTTCAACACAAAAAGCATTAAGTGGACAAGGGACAATATTTTATAATGGTAAAAATTACAATCAACCAAGAAATTACTATAGCTGTGGATCTTTATATATGGAAAAACAGCACTGAAATTCTTAAAGCAAAAACTTAGGAAAAATTTAGGAGATAAAAAAATTAAAGAATAAGGTAAAGAACTGTTAGTGCATAGACAATTAGAATAAGTAAATGTCTTAATTTTATGTGCAAAAATAAAATACTTAAAAAAAAAGTCTGCATCTACAAAGAAAATTTGAAAGGCAGGGTTCTTGGGCTATGGGTGTGTGTGGAGGTGGGAAGGGTGTGGGCAGTTTATTCTAATCATAGGTTTTACTCACTTCCTAGAAGTAGAAGAAAAGAAAAGTTTTACTTCTGTGACATTTCCCCTGTTAGAATCTCATAAAATGGAAAACTTTGAGATAAAGGTATTATCAGGAGATAGAGTCATGATTTTTAGTATGTGAGCTATAATATTCTGTTCTTATCTCTTAAGTCACTGAGAACTAAGACTGCTGATTTTCCCAACTCAGTAAGAGAGTGACCTGACCTAAAAAAAAAAAAAGAAAAAGAAAAAAAAAGTTCCTGTGGACCTTCATTCTCCCCCATGCAACTGTAATGCCCTTCCTATCTTATAGATTCTAGTCTATATAAGAAATTTCAGTGGAATGATGCATTTCCTGTAATGGCAGCTAAGGTTGAGGGCTAAAGGAGGGCTGCTGGGTACCTGTACAAATGTCAGGTGGGGTGGGGGGTAGGAGGGAGGCAGGGAGGGCCTGAGAAAGATGAGCTTTGAGCATCAGGAATAGCTTTTAGAGACTTGGAAGAGAAAGTTGCATGTAAGCCAGAAGAGCACTTTGTTTTTTTTTTAAAGCCACCTGTATGTACCTTTTAATCAAATAGTGTTGTGATCTTATTGCAATCTATAATGATAGATATTTTTAGTGCATTTAATACCTAACATAGAACATGTTTATGTGCTGTTTTATTAAAAACCTGTAAAATAGTTTATTAATGAAAACGAGAATGAACACAAGCAATAGCTGTTCCTTACCCTTGTCCCCTTCCCACTTTTCATAATGTACTGATTTGGGATGGTGGCAAAATCAATACAGAAAAATTCACTTAGTGAGCAGTTTCTCCCCAGTCTGGGTATGGTTGTTACCAGATGGTAGACAAGACTTACTCTAACATGTTGACTGAAAACGGGGCAGATCAGTGGTCAGAATCTTACCTGTTTAGGTGTCCTAATCTGGCAAGATCTCAAGAACTAGATTTCCCCACATGAGAAATTTTTCTTACTGGATTTTTTTAATGCTATTATTTGGCAGTGATTTATTTTAATTCAAACATCAGGAGAGCTAAAGAAAATAGCAATTCCAAGGGCTTAAAACTGGTCCAACACTGTGCTGTTCCTTAAAAATTGCTATCAGGTTTTATAGGTAAGGAAGCTGAGATATTTTTGCAAGTGCATTAACTCTCAATGGCCACAAGAGTGTCTTTTTAAACTTCTTGATAAACTTGAGTGGACACAATTTCAGACCCTGTAAGGAAAGTGAAAGTAAATGGTCAGGCTCCCTTGGGGGTTCAGAATCTTGCAGGGTATGACCTAGCCTGTTTGTTGTAAATGTCAACTGTGCACGTGTGCCCAGGTGTTCCTTGGCTATTGTCTGATGTAGACGTGTATGGACACCCAGGTGTCCCTGGGTTGTCTGACTCACACCCAGGTGTCCCTGGGTTATTGGACTTGAGTATAAAGGATGAATGGCTGTGATCCACAGTGCCCCCCACCAACCCCTGAGACACCCAGGGGCCTCTACAGTTGCTGGAGGCTGTTGCTGCCAGGGCCCCCAGGATGTTCCAGGAGGCCACTGCCACTGCTACTGTAAGCTGCTGCTGAGGAAGCTGAGGGCTGAGCTCGTGTGAGAATGAAGTATGTCAACCTTGCTGGCAGCTTCTAGGATCTTTTTCCAATTACCTAGCTCACGACCTGTATGTGAGGGGTCTGGTGACCCAGCCAGCACAGGAGGGGTCTGTGACCCAATCTGTACAATGGGTTTGAAGGATCTGAGCCCTAGCCCAACAGACCCCCCAGAGGGTCTTTCAATGTGTCTAATGTCCAGGACAGAGCATACCTTCATTTGTAGTTTTCTGAAATGTGTTGTTCAGGGGTCTCTTGCATCAGAATGGCCTGAACTGCTTGTTAAGAATGCAGCATCCTAATCCTGCCCTCCAGTGTCTGATTTAGTAGGTCTTGGGTGAGCCTTAGGAATCTGCTTTTTTTTTTTTTTTTTTTGCAGCTGGCTAGTACAGGGATACCAATCCTTGACCTTGCATTACCAACACCATGCTCTAACCATGCGAGCGGACTGGCCAGCCCAGAAATCTACATTTTATTTAGCATGGTCTCCAGGGGCTGTTTAGGCTCCCCAAAGTTTGAGAACCACTGAGAGGGGCCATTATGTTTCTACAAGCAAAGCTGTTTTTGTTTTCATTTTATGTCATACAAGGGAGTTTAAGAATTTATTTTTGGTAAAACTGGAACACTGTCTTCAAATTAATAAAAGGCTTGCTGGGTAGGAGAAATATTCTCTTCAAAATTCCTCTTCGAAATTGATCTTATAAAGACCTGCTGAGTCAAATGCTAAACAAACCTGTCCTGTCTCTGGCTCCTGCCTGCCAGAATTGCTGACCTTATGCTTATATATTCAAATGCTTCTTGAAAGTCAAAACATATTTTCAAAAGTTTCTAATGGAAAAGGACTAAGCCTGTTATTTGGTTTTTAAAGGAGGAAATTGAGATAAGATAAAATAGTTGAGATAAATTTTACATCACAAGAGTAGAGGTGAGAAGAAGAGAATAAAAATGTCCATAACTATCAACTCCTATCAACTATCTTTTGGGTGACAGTATTGTAAAATAAATAACCCTTCCCTCCCCAACCAGCAATACAGACAATTGATACAGCCATCATACTGGATGACTCCTGCTGTGTCAGAGATGAAATTACATTGCTTTCTTATAGAAATAGAAAGAGTATACAACCTCAAAGCTGTGAGTTGTTAAATTAGAAATTGGATTTTGGAGGGAGTTTTTTGTTTTTCCTCCTTTCATGACAGTTTACTCTTGTTTAGCTCCAACAGAAGCAACTTGGCTGGACAGGTGAAAGAGTCACTGTGCTCAAAGGTGATAGTTCTGTACCTTGGCCTGGCAATTTTGACATTCTTCTAAAATGGGTTGGAACCTAGAAGATGGAATGATTATAGCATATTAAGTGTTTGACTTTAACTAGAATCATTCAGAGTCGCTTGAATTTCCTTCTCCTTGGTTTTTGATTCTGTTGTCTTTACTGATCAGATTTTCTTTTCCTTCCGTTCTTTGGAACTCCAGTGCACAGGATTAGAGTACTTATAATTCTTGGTTCATGACAAACCACCAACTGTCCATGCATGGCCTTCTGTCATTTTATTTATATTTTAAATGAAGACCTGTGAACACATTGCCTAACCTAAGAATCAGAACATGATTTATTTTTTAACGTCTATCTCTGTAATTCTCCTTCATCTTATTCTTTTGTCTCCCCATCCCTCTGCCACAGAGGTAACCACCATTCTGAGCATTGTTTATCATTCTCTTGCTTTGCCCCTCCTTGTCTACAGGTAGGCTTAAGTGATATATTGTTTCATTTTGCCTGGCTTTGAACTGTATGAAGAGTTTTCATCCCTGGCTTATATAGTCTTTTGAGACTTGGTTTTTTTCACTCAACCTTATGTTACTAAGATTCACCCAGGCTGTCATTGCTGTGTAATATTTTAATTTGTGATTATACTGCAATTTATCCATAAATTATAGTATAATTTATACTATGATTTATCCTTACTCTTGTCATTGGGCATTTAGGGTGTTTCCAGTTTTTGCTTTTTTGACCAGAGTTTGCTTGTAAGCAGTTAAGCCTCCTGGTATGCGTGTGCCAAGGTTTCCCTTGCCATACACCTAAAGGTAAAACAGCAACCACTGCTGTGTTGCAGCATATGAGATTGTTCAGCTTTACAAGATAATGTGAAAGTGCTTTCCAGAGTAGTATCAATTTACACTCCCAACAGCATGCAGAAAAAATCCCATTAATTCACATCTTCACCATCTCTTTGCATTTTCAGACATTAATTCTTGCCAATTTTGTGGTTATAAATCTACCAATATACTTTAAAAGTATTTTATCTATCATTTAGATAAAAGGTAGGAGATAAGATTTGGTTGCCTTCATGTGTAGAAGCTAGAAAACAAATGATCAGCCCTGCTAAGGTAATGGCACCCAAATTTTTCTTCCAGTTATCTCACTGCATGTAGTGACACTCTTTTCCCACATTTGCTAGAAATATTAAAACCTTGCCTACACAATGGAATCACTTGGGAAATTTTTAAAAAATACTTATGTCTGGACCCCACCTCCAGAGACTCTGATTTATTTGTTTGGGGCACAGCCTTGAGCATAGGGGTTTTAAAAAGCTTCCTAGGTGATTCCAATGTGTAGTCAAGGTTGCAAGGCATTGCTTTAAATTATGGAAGTTTTGATAAGCAAGCATAAGCTCAGGGTAGCCTGATTCTGTTAAATTATTCTTTTTCTCATTTCTAAAGTATAAAGTTTTCATTGTTTTGGATAATTCTCTTGGCTCTAATTTCAAGTTCGGCAGCCTTTGAGAGGTTTATTTGGTGTTCGTTATTGGTAGAAGTAAATTGTAGACATTCAATAGAAGTATGGGCTAGTGGTTGTTTGGCACTTACTTTATGCTTATAACTGTGGATCTCAATCTTTAGTGTACAGAAAACACACCTGGGAGGTGTTTTGTTTGTTAGTTTACAATGCAGATTTTTGATTCAGAGTTCTGGGTGTGAGCCTGGGAATCTGCATTCCAGCAAGGTGATTATGATGCAGGTGGTTCTAGGATCACCTTTGGAGAAAAACTTGCCTCTTAATAATCCTACAGTATAGATAATATGCTCTGTACCTACAGATTTACAGATAAGGGAATGTGAAGCTCAGAGAAGTTGAGAAACCTGCACCAGGTCACACAGCCACCAAGGGGTCAGGCCTTTGCTCTGTCTGTCTCATCCCTGCTCAAAGTGTGCCTCCCAGGCTCCGGAAACTTGGGGAAGTCTGCCAGAGTTTGGGCCATGTGTTATCTTCTCTACCCTTACGTTCTTCCCTAATATGGGCTGACTTTCTCTCCCCACCTCACTCTCTTGGATCTTCAAGAGGGTTGCACTCTGAACATGTCCTGGGCTATCTGGTGTTTTGTACAGTGTGTCTCATTCTGTAGATGTGTAACCAAATGCAAGTGTCTTCTTTTAGACTTGCACATATAAGTTTCAATTATTTCTAGGTTTTGATTATTTGGGACAATTTGGGTTGCTAGGGAGAGAACACCAAACCAAGCAAGTAAAGGGGAACTTACTGGTTTATGTAACAAAGTGAGTAGCAGGGTGCAGCTGGGGCCCAGGGACCTCTCCACACTCGGGTTTCTGAGCTCCTATCCCTCTCTGCACTATGGCGTCCTCCTCTGGCTGCCTTCTCCTGCTTAGTGGCAGATGTGGCTTTTGGCAGGAGCACTGCCTTGTCCTTCACAGTCCCACCACTGGAAAGTGAGGGCGGTGTCTCTTCCAGCTCCAGCGTGTACAACCCTGGGAAGGCTCTGGCTTGGTTTGGGGACATGCCTGACCCAGGATCCGTTAACCGTACACAGAAGGAGGGCAGCTGTCATTGTCAGCCTCTTCGTGGGAATGGAGAAAGGAACAGTTGTTCCGTGAAGGTGGGCCATGTGCCAGATGAGGCTCTGGGACTGCTGGGCAGTCAAAGCGGTAGATGTCTAATTCTGCTTGTCTGTTGCTAATTTTGGAGGAACATAGTGACTTTGCATTTTTGGGTTTTTGTATGATTAGCGCTGAACTTTACTTATGTATGAGTAACTTTCTTTGTTTCACCAATCCTCACAGATAACCAAAGGTAAGGCTAGAATTGTTTACTTGCCTGCCATTGAATCAGTACTCTTGATTTTGATTTCGAGATGGATTAATTTTTTTCTAAGAAAACTGAACATAGATAATTTCTTATTAAAAACTGAGCTTTCAAAAAAAAAAATCAAATGTGTTCTATTTTTGTTCTTATTTCACCCTAAAACAATGGCTTTAGTTGATGACTTCCATGAAGACCTCTTAAGAATTATTTCTAAACTCACGTGCAAGTGGATGGAAGTGCTTCTGTATATGTTTCAAAAACTTATATTCAGTAGATGTTCACCCCCTACCCCCAAATTATGACTTTACCATGAAATCTCAGCCTTTGGCCTATGTATTTTCAATTATGCTTATATTGTACTACATCTGCAACCATCTGTAATACAGCTGTGTATGTCTACATGAAACACAATATACTTTTTAGTTTTATTTCCACTTGTGAGCAGATGGTAGCTTGTCAGGGAAACTTTGTGATGATGTTGATGTCCATGTTTTGCTGTTGAAGCCTCATAATCACTCTTGGTAATTACATATCCTTCTCATGTTACTTGTAATAAATGCGATGCTACCACATGTGTTGGCATTGTGCTATGTATCCTTGTATGTAAAGACAATCCTGTTAAGAATGTTTGCTTCTGGAGGCACATTTCTATTTACACAGCATGATATGTCAAGGCTGTACTCCAGTTTGTGTCTATAGCCGCTCCAAGAAGGGTGTCACAGGGTCTGTGGTTACATTCTTGCTCAGTTCTCATCTGGATATTTCCAAGTGCCTTCGCTCCAGGAGAGCCACCAGTTCTGCTGGCTGTATGCAAAGTGTATGTGTCTGTTGCCGCCACTTCTCAT